>NC_057795.1:82115826-82120971 GCF_018294505.1 Triticum aestivum | reverse complement strand
CCAGCACCTGGAGGGGGGGGGGAACGACCGCGTTGGGTCTACTCAGAGGGGAACTTCCTGTGGGTTTGGCCTGGACGTTGCTCCCAAGTGTTCCTATATGCTTACCTACCACAATCGGGTGGAGAGGTCCACTGGTCAAAGCCCATCCGGGAAAAGTCAAAGGGTTAGATCTCATGGTCAACAGCTAGAGGGTTAGGCAGGATAGGGGCCCTGGGGGTAGCAATACCACCGGAGTGTCGCATCGGGTTCTCATACATGCCGTTAGGTGTGGTGGCATGTTCGAATAGTCAGCACGCATCTTCGGGGTGTGGCCCCCTCACGGACGGCTCCGCCGCCGGCACCTGGAGGCGGAGACGGCTGCGTCGGGTCTACCTGGAGGGGATCTTCCTGTCGGTTTGGCCCGGACGTTGCTCCCAAGTGTTCCTATGGGGTGATGATACGTCCATTCATGATGCTTTTATATCAATATTTACTGCATTATGGGCTGTTATTACACATTATGTCACAATACTTATGGCTATTCTCTCTTATTTTACAAGGTTTATCATGAAGAAAGCTGGGATTTTGGCTAGAAAAGGAGCAAATATTGGAAACCTATTCTGCACAGCTCCAAAAATCCTGAAACTCCACGGAAGTCATTTTTATATTAATAAGAATTACTGAGCGAAGAAAACACCAGAGGGGGCCCACACCCTGGCCAGGACGGTGGGGGCGCGCCCCCATACTGGGTGCTCCCCCTATCTCCTGGACCCCTGGTGGCCCTCTGGTGCCCATCTTCTGCTATATGAAGGCCTTTACCCTGGAAACAATCATAAGAAAGCTTACGGGATGAAACTCCGCCGCCACGAGGCGGAACCTCGGTGGAACCAATCTAGGGCTCTAGCGGAGCTGTTCTGCGGGGAAACTTCCCTCCGGGAGGGGGAAATCATCACCAACGATCCTCTCATCGTGAGGGGGTCAATCTCCATCAACATCTTCATGAGCACCATCTCCTCTCAAAACCCTAGTTCATCTCTTGTATCGAATCTTGTATCAAAACCACAAATTGGTACATGTGGGTTGCTAGTAGTCTTGATTACTCCTTGTAGTTGATGCTAATTGGTTTACTTGGTGGAAGATCATATGTTCAGATCCTTAATGCATATTAATACTCCTCTGATCATGTACATGAATATGCTTTGTGAGTAGTTACGTTTGTTCCTAAGGACATAGGTGAAGTCTTGCTATTAGTAGTCATGTGAATTTGGTATTCATTCGATATTTTGATGAGATGTATGTTGTCTCTCCTCTAGTGGTGTTATGTGAACGTCGACTACATGACACTTCACCATTATTTGGGCCTAGAGGAAGGCATTGGGAAGTAATAAGTAGATGATGGGTTGCTAGAGTGACAAAAGCTTAAACCCTAGTTTATGCGTTGTTTCGTAAGGGGCTGATTTGGATCCACTAGTTTCATGCTATGGTTAGGTTTACCTTAATACTTCTTTTGTAGTTGTGAATGCTTGCAATAGGGGTTAATCATAAGTGGGATGCTTGTCCCAGAAAGGGCAGTACCCAAGCACTGCTTCACCCACATATCAAATTATCAAAGTACCGAACGCGAATCATATGATCGTGTTGAAAACTAGCTTGACGATAATTCCCATGTGTCCTCGAGAGCACTTTTCTCATTATAAGAAATTGTCCAGGCTTGTCCTTTGCTACAAAAAGGATTGGTCCACCTTGCTGCACTTTATTTACTTTCATAGCTTGTTACCTGTTACCAATTATCTTATCACAAAACTATCTGTCACCTACAATTTCAGTGCCTGCAGAGAATACCTTAACCGCTTGTCATTTCCTTCTGCTCCTCGTTGGGTTCGACACTCTTACTTATCGAAAGTACTATGATAGATTCCCTATACTTGTGGGTCATCAAGACTCTTTTCTGGCGCCGTTGCCGGGGAGGGAAGCGCCTTTGGTGTGTGGAACTTGGTAAAGAAACATTTATATAGTGTGCTGATACTTTCTATCACTTGTTACTATGGAAACAAATCCTTTGAGGGGCTTGTCCGGGGTATCTTCACCCCGGCCAGTAGGGAAAATAGTTGCTCCTCATGTCGTGGTTCTAAGTCTGACAGTAGAATGGGGGGTAGGTATGGAGAGGCAAGATCCTAGCTATGGAGTAGTTGTACACACAAGTGTTTTACGAGTTCAGGCCCTTCTCTGAGGAAGTAATAGCCCTACGTCTTGGAGCCCGGAGGCGGTCGACTGGTTTATGTGTATATGAGTTACAGGGGTGCGAACCCTTCTACCAGTGGAGGGGGGTGGCTTATATAGAGGACGCCAGGACCCCAGCCTACCCACGTAGCAGAGGGTTAAAGTACATTAAGGCCAGGCGTTACTGGTAACGCTCTACATAAAGTGTCATCATGACCATTAAGACTACTTAATTACAGACCGTTTGGATACAGAG
Source organism: Triticum aestivum (assembly GCF_018294505.1). NCBI lineage: Eukaryota > Viridiplantae > Streptophyta > Magnoliopsida > Poales > Poaceae > Triticum > Triticum aestivum. Next base: position 82,118,516 of record NC_057795.1, on the reverse strand, counting down.
TAGATCCTGAACTTCTGACGGTCGAGTGCGTCTTCATGGTCGAGTGTCTTCTAGCCTGTCGAGTGGAGTCTCTCTTGGTCGAGTGGAGCCTCTCTTGGTCGACTGGAAGGTAGCTTCGTCTAAGGATGTTCTTGGGTATGGTATCCTAGATAGGTCCATGACCCTACCCTAGGTACTTAACATCATCATTAGCCCCCAAATGGATCGAGGTTCGAGTGAGGAAGGAGTTGATGATTTTCTCCGACTTATTTCCTGTGCTTTGATTATGTCGTATCTTGGATCGACGATTTTTTCTTTCGGCGCTGGCGTCAACTTTTACTCCAGTCGCCTTGATCCATTCTTGTCTTCTGTCGAGTGAACTTTTGAACTTTGGTTGACTTCCGAGCGATGGATCACGGGGACGATATCGTCTGACAGATTGATCTGCTGTTAGCGGATTTTGCGGGATCCAAAATTTGGGAAGCGCGCGAAGTGGGGGGGACCGCGGCAATCGGATGGGATAAGTCATGGACTCCTCGATTTCTGTGCTGCCTTTTTTGCCATGTATCGTGCGTGCGCGACTGTTTCGGGATGTGACAGAATCACCTGGACCCACTCGTCAGCCACTCAGAAGTGCCCTTATATAAAGCGCCAGGGGAGGGTTTTTTGAACGGTGCCCTCCCACTCTTCTCTCTTCCCTCTTTGCCTCCTCCCACCGCGCCTGCTCTCGCCTCTGCCTATCCACACCTCGTGTGCTTCACCGGTGACAATTGTGAAGGAGAAGACGGCGGCCCTAGAGCGCGCGAAGAAGGCGACGGCGACGGGGAAAGCAAAGGGGAGACCGTCCAGTCGGGGCGGATCTTCGCCAAGGTCCCGCCTGCCAAAGGGTTGGGTCCAAGGGGATTGGATCCGCTCGACCATCACTGAGAAAGATCTCAATGACCTGGCCAATGAGGGACTGATCCCCCACGGGTCAGCGAGGCTTCCGGGGACCGAGTGCCAACCGCAGCCGCAGGAGGGTGAGTGCGTTCTCCTGGCCACTCACATAGATCGTGGATTCTCTTTGCCGCCGAGTATTTTTTTCCGAGGGTTTCCGAACTTTTTTGGGGCGCAACCCCACCATTTTACTCCCAATTCTATTGCCCATCTTGCTGCTTTCGTGTCCATGTGCGAGAACTTCCTGGGTTGTCGACCGCACTGGGTCTCTTCAAGCACATATTCACCTGTCGCTCTCAGACGGTGAAAAAGGCGAGTCCGGGTGATGAGAGGACCAAGGTCATTCAGATGTGCGGGGGTCTTGGGATTCAGATGAGGAATAAGAGCACTTTCCCGGCCATGACCCTTCCTGAGTCAGTCAGAGGGTGGCAGTCGACTTGGTTCTACTGCCAAGACGAGTCAACGCCGGGGCAGTCGACTGGTCTCCCTCCGTTCTCCATGGACCGAGTGGAAAAACTCTCTTCTCTGAAGGTGCTCCCTGAGGAGAAAGCCCAGGTAAATGTTGGAAATATGCCCTAGAGGCAATAATAAAAGTATTATTATATTTCAATGTTCATGATAAATGTCTTTTATTCATGCTATAACTGTGTTATTCGGAAATCGTAATACACGTGTGAATACTTAGACCACAATATGTCCCTGGTGAGCCTCTAGTTGACCAGCTCGTTGTGATCAACAGATAGTCATGGTTTCCTGACTATGGACATTGGATGTCGTTGATAACGGGATCACATCATTAGGAGAATGATGTGATGGACAAGACCCAATCCTAAGCATAGCATAAAAGATCGTGTAGTTCGTTTTGCTAGAGCTTTTGCCAGTGTCAAGTATCTCTTCCTTCGACCATGAGATCGTGTAACTCCCGGATACCGTAAGAGTGCCTTGGGTGTATCAAACGTCACAACGTAACTGGGTGACTATAAAGGTGCATTACAGGTATCTCCGAAAGTATCTGTTGGGTTGACACGGATCGAGACTGGGATTTGTCACTCCGTATGACGGAGAGGTATCTCTGGGCCCACTCGGTAATGCATCATCATAATGAGCTCAAATGTGACCAAGGTGTTGGACACGGGATCATGCATTACGGTACGAGTAAAGTGACTTGCCGGTAACGAGGCTGAACAAGGTATTGGGATACCGACGATCGAGTCTTGGGCAAGTAACGTACCGATTGACAAAGGGAATTGCATACAGGGTTTGATCGAATCCTCGACATAGTGGTTCATCCAATGACAACATCGAGGAGCATGTGGGAACCATCATGGGTATCCAGATCCCGCTGTTGGTTATTGACTGAGAGCGTCTCGGTCATGTCTGCATGTCTCCCGAACCCGTAGGGTCTACACACTTAAGGTTCGGTGACGCTAGGGTTATTAGGAAGACTAGTATGTGACTATCGAATGTTGTTCGGAGTCCCGGATGGGATCCTGGACGTCATGAGGAGATTCGGAAGGGTCCAGAGGTAAAGATTTATATATGGGAAGTTGTCAAACGGACACCGGGAAGTTTCGGGGTCATATCGGTATTGTACCGGGGCCACCGGAAGGGTTCCGGGGGTCCACCGGGAGGGTCCACCCCTCCCGGGGGGCCACATGGGCTGCGTGGGGCAGGGAGCCAGCCCCTGGTGGGCTGGCCACACCCCCCTCCCTTGGGCCCATGCGCCTAGGGTTGAGGGGGAACCCTAGAGGGGGCGCCCCCCTTGGCTTGGGGGG
>NC_057795.1:82108634-82115739 GCF_018294505.1 Triticum aestivum | reverse complement strand
TTCTCCCTTCCCCCTATAAATAGAGGGGTGAGGGGAGGGCAGCCGCACCACCCTCCAAGGCGCAGCCCTCCCCTCCCCAACACCTCTCCTCCTCCGTTGTGTGCTTGGCGAAGCCCTGTCGGAGTACTACCTCTCCACCATCACCACGCCGTCGTGCTGCCGGTGGAGCTGTCTTCCTCAACCTCTCCTTCACCTTGCTGGATCAAGAAGGAGGAGACGTCTCCCGTCCCGTACGTGTGTTGAACGCGGAGGTGCTGTCCGTTCCGCACTTGGTCATCGGTGATTCGAATCACGTCGAGTACGACTACATCATCACCTTGCAAGCTTCCGCACGCGATCTACAAGTGGTATGTAGATGCAAACTCTCTCCCTTGACTCGTTTCTTAGAAGAACTCATAGATGGATCTTGGTGAAACCGTAGGAAAATTTTTAATTTTCTGCAACGTTCCCCAACAGTGGTATCAGAGCTAGGTCTATGCGTAGTTCTCTTTGCACGAGTAGAACACAATTTTGTTGTGGGCGTGGATTTTGTCATCTTACTTGCCTCTACTAGTCTTTTCTTTCTCAACGGTATTGTGGGATGAAGCGGCCCGGACCAACCTTACACGTACGCTTACGTGAGACCGGTTCCACCGACTGACATGCTATAGTTGCATAAGGTGGCTGGCGGGTGTCTGTCTCTCCCACTTTAGTTGGAGCGGATTCGATGAACAGGGCCCTTATGAAGGGTAAATAGAAGTTGACAAAATCACGTTGTGGTGATTCGTAGGTAAGAAAACATTCTTGCTAGAACCCAATTGCAGCCACGTAAAAGATGCAACAACAATTAGAGGACGTCTAACTTGTTTTTGCAGCGATTGATCATGTGATGTGATATGGCCAGAAGTTGTGATGAATGATGAATTGTGATGTATGAGATCATGTTCTTTGTAATAGGATTCACGACTTGCATGTCGATGAGTATGACAACCGGCAGGAGCCATAGGAGTTGTCTTTATTTTTTGTATGACCTGTGTGTCATTGAATAACGCCATGTAAACTACTTTACTTTATTGCTAAACGTTAGTCATAGAAGTAGAAGTAGTCGTTGGCGTGACAACTTCATGAAGACACGATGATGGAGATCATGATGATGGAGATCATGGTGTCAAGCCGGTGACAAGATGATCATGGAGCCCCGAAGATGAAGATCAATGGAGCTATATGATATTGGCCATATCATGTCACAACTATATAATTGCATGTGATGTTTATTATGTTTTGCATCTTGTTTACTTAGGACGACGGTAGTAAATAAGATGATCCCTTATAAAATTTCAAGAAGTGTTCTCCCCTAACTGTGCACCGTTGCTACAGTTCGTCGATTCTAAGCACCACGTGATGATCGGGTGTGATGGATTCTTACGTTCACATACAACGGGTGTAAGACAGTTTTACACAGCGAAAACACTTAGGGTTAACTTGACGAGCCTAGCATGTGCAGACATGGCCTCGGAACACGGAGACCGAAAGGTCGAACACGAGTCGTATGGAAGATACGATCAACATGAGAATGTTCACCGACGATGACTAGTCCGTCTCACGTGATGATCGGACACGGCCTAGTCGACTCGGATCGTGTAAACACTTAGATGACTAAAGGGATGTCTAATCTGAGTGGGAGTTCATAATTTGATTAGAACTTTATTATCATGAACTTAGTCTAAAACCTTTGCAAACATGTCTTGTAGATCAATGGCCAACGCTAATGTCAACATGAACTTCAACGCATTCCTAGAGAAAATGAAGCTGAAAGATGATGGCAGCAACTATACGGACTGGGTCCGGAACCTGAGGATCATCCTCATAGCTGCCAGGAAACAATATGTCCTAGAAGGACCGCTAGGTGACGCTCCCGTCCCAGAGAACCAAGACATTATGAATGCTTGGCAGTCTCGTGCTGATGATTACTCCCTCGTTCAGTGCGGCATGCTTTACAGCTTAGAACCGGGGCTCCAAAAGCGTTTTGAGCACCACGGAGCATATGAGATGTTCGAAGAGCTGAAACTAGTTTTTCAAGCTCATGCCCGGGTCGAGAGATATGATGTCTCCGACAAGTTCTACAGTTGTAAGATGGAGGAAAACAGTTCTGTCAGTGAGCACATCCTGAAGATGTCTGGGTTGCACAACCGTATGACCCAGCTGAACATTAACCTCCCAGATGAGGCGGTCATTGACAGAATCCTCCAGTCGCTCCCACCAAGCTATAAGAGCTTTGTAATGAACTACAACATGCAGGGGATGGAAAAGACCATTCCTGAAGTGTTCTCGATGCTGAAGTCAGCAGAGGCTGAAATCAAGAAAGAACATCAAGTGTTGATAAGACCACTAAGTTCAAGAAGGGAAAGGGTAAGAAGAACTTCAAGAAGGACGGCAAATATGTTGCCGCGCCTGGTAAGCCAGTTACCGGGAAGAAGTCAAAGAATGGACCCAAGCCTGAGACTGAGTGCTTTTATTGCAAGGGGAAGGGTCACTGGAAGCGGAACTGCCCCAAATACTTAGCGGATAAGAAGGCCGGCAACACCAAAGGTATATTTGATATACATGTGATTGATGTGTACCTTACCAGTACTCGTAGTAACTCCTGGGTATTTGATACCGGTGCCGTTGCTCATATTTGTAACTCACAGCAGGAGCTGCGGAATAAACGGAGACTGGCGAAGGACGAGGTGACTATGCGCGTCGGGAATGGTTCCAAAGTCGATGTGATCGCCGTCGGCACACTGCCTGTACATTTACCTACGGGATTAGTTTTGAACCTTAATAATTGTTATTTAGTGCCAAGTTTGAGCATGAACATTGTATCTGGATCTCGTTTAATACGAGATGGCTACTCATTTAAGTCTGAGAATAATGGTTGTTCGATTTATATGAGAGATATGTTTTATGGTCATGCTCCGATGGTCAATGGTTTATTCTTAATGAATCTCGAGCGTAATATTACACATGTTCATAATGTAGATGCCAAAAGATTTAAAGTTGATAACGATAGTCCCACATACTTGTGGCACTGCCGCCTTGGTCACATTGGTGTCAAGCGCATGAAGAAGCTCCATGCCGATGGACTTTTAGAGTCTCTTGATTATGAATCGTTTGACACGTGCAAACCATGCCTCTTGGGCAAAATGACCAAGACTCCGTTCTCCGGAACAATGGAGCGAGCAACCAACTTGTTGGAAATCATACATACTGATGTGTGCGGTCCAATGAGCGTTGAGGCTCGCGGAGGATATCGTTATGTTCTCACTCTCACTGATGACTTGAGTAGATATGGGTATGTCTACTTAATGAAACACAAGTCTGAGACCTTTGAAAAGTTAAAGGAATTTCAGAATGAGGTAGAGAATCAACGTGACCGAAAGATAAAATTCTTACGATCAGATCGTGGAGGAGAATACTTAAGTCAGAATTTGGTACACACTTAAGGAAATGTGGAATCGTTTCACAGCTCACGCCGCCTGGAACACCTCAGCGAAACGGTGTGTTCGAACGTCGTAATCGCACCCTATTGGATATGGTGCGGTCTATGATGTCTCTTACCGATTTACCACTATCATTTTGGGGATACGCTCTAGAGACAGCTACATTCACTTTAAGTAGGGCACCGTCTAAATCCGTTGAGACGACACCGTATGAATTATGGTTTGGAAAGAAACCTAAGCTGTCGTTTCTAAAAGTTTGGGGATGCGATGCTTATGTCAAGAAACTTCAACCTGAAAAGCTCGAACCCAAGTCGGAAAAATGCGTCTTCATAGGATACCCTAAGGAAATTGTCGGGTATACCTTCTACTTAAGATCCGAGGGCAAAATCTTTGTTGCCAAGAACGGATGCTTTCTGGAAAAAGAGTTTCTCTCGAAAGAAGTAAGTGGGAGGAAAGTAGAACTCGATGAAGTACCACCTCTTGAGCGGGAAAGTGGCGCAGCGCAGGAAACCGTTCCTGTGATGCCCACACCAACTGAAGAGGAAAACAATGATGATGATCAAAGTACCTCGGATCAAGTTACTGCTGAACTTCGTAGGCCCACAAGGACACGTTCCGCACCCGAGTGGTACGGCAACCCTGTCCTGGAAATCATGTTGTTAGACAACAATGAACCTTCGAACTATGAAGAAGCGATGGCAGGCCCGGATTCCAACAAATGGCTTGAAGTCATGAAATCCGAGATAGAATCCATGTATGAAAACAAAGTATGGACTTTGACAGACTTGCCCGATGATCGGCGAGCAATAGAAAACAAATGGATTTTTAAGAAGAAGACGGACGCGGATGGAAATGTTACCATATATAAGGCTCGACTTGTCGCTAAGGGTTATCGACAAGTTCAAGGGATTGACTACGACGAGACTTTCTCTCCCGTAGCGAAGCTGAAGTCCGTCCGAATCATGTTAGCAATTGCCGCATACTATGATTATGAGATATGGCAGATGGACGTCAAAACAGCATTCCTTAACGGGCATCTTAAGGAAGAACTGTATATGATGCAGCCAGAAGGTTTTGTCGATCCTCGGAACGCTAACAAAGTATGCAAGCTCCAGCGATCCATTTATGGACTGGTGCAAGCATCTCGGAGTTGGAACATTCGCTTTGATGAGATGATCAAAGCGTTTGGGTTTATGCAGACTTATGGAGAAGCCTGCGTTTACAAGAAAGTGAGTGGGAGCTCTGTAGCATTTCTCATATTATATGTAGATGACATACTCTTGATGGGAAATAATATAGAATTTCTGGACAGCATTAAGGCCTACTTTAATAAGGGTTTTTCAATGAAGGACCTTGGAGAAGCTGCTTATATATTAGGCATCAAGATCTATAGAGATAGATCGAGACGCCTCATAGGTCTTTCACAAAGCACATACCTTGATAAGATTTTGAAGAGGTTCAAAATGGATCAGTCCAAGAAGGGGTTCTTGCCTATGTTACAAGGTGTGAGATTGAGCTCGGCTCAGTCACCGACCACGGCAAAAGATAAAGAAGAGATGAGTGTCATCCCCTATGCTTCAGCCATAGGATCTATTATGTATGCCATGCTGTGTACCAGACCCGATGTAAACCTTGCCGTAAGTTTGGTAGCAAGATATCCAAGTAATCCCGGCAAGGAACACTGGACAGCGGTCAAGAATGTCCTGAAGTACCTAAAAAGGACGAAGGACATGTTTCTCGTTTATGGAAGAGACGAAGAGCTCGTCGTAAAGGGTTACGTCGACACTAGCTTCGACTCAGATCTGGATGACTCTAAGTCACAAACCGGATACGTGTATATGTTGAATGGTGGAGCAGTAAGCTGGTGCAGCTGCAAGCAGAGCGTCGTGGCGGGATCTACGTGTGAAGCGGAGTACATGGCAGCCTCGGAGGCAGCGCATGAAGCGATTTGGGTGAAGGAGTTCATCACCGACCTAGGAGTCATACCCAATGCGTCGGGGCCGATCAAACTCTTCTGTGACAACACTGGAGCTATTGCCCTCGCCAAGGAGCCCAGGTTTCACAAGAAGACCAGGCACATCAAGCGTCGTTTCAACTCCATCCGTGAAAATGTTCAAGATGGAGACATAGAGATTTGCAAAGTGCACACGGATCTGAATGTCGCAGATCCGCTGACTAAACTTCTCTCGCGTGCAAAACATGATCAACACCAGAACTCTATGGGTGTTCGATTCATCACAATGTAACTAGATTGGTGACTGTAGTGCAAGTGGGAGACTGTTGGAAATATGCCCTAGAGGCAATAATAAAAGTATTATTATATTTCAATGTTCATGATAAATGTCTTTTATTCATGCTATAACTGTGTTATCCGGAAATCGTAATACACGTGTGAATACTTAGACCACAATATGTCCCTGGTGAGCCTCTAGTTGACCAGCTCGTTGTGATCAACAGATAGTCATGGTTTCCTGACTATGGACATTGGATGTCGTTGATAACGGGATCACATCATTAGGAGAATGATGTGATGGACAAGACCCAATCCTAAGCATAGCATAAAAGATCGTGTAGTTCGTTTTGCTAGAGCTTTTGCCAGTGTCAAGTATCTCTTCCTTCGACCATGAGATCGTGTAACTCCCGGATACCGTAAGAGTGCCTTGGGTGTATCAAACGTCACAACGTAACTGGGTGACTATAAAGGTGCATTACAGGTATCTCCGAAAGTATCTGTTGGGTTGACACGGATCGAGACTGGGATTTGTCACTCCGTATGACGGAGAGGTATCTCTGGGCCCACTCGGTAATGCATCATCATAATGAGCTCAAATGTGACCAAGGTGTTGGACACGGGATCATGCATTACGGTATGAGTAAAGTGACTTGCCGGTAACGAGACTGAACAAGGTATTGGGATACCGACGATCGAGTCTCGGGCAAGTAACGTACCGATTGACAAAGGGAATTGCATACAGGGTTTGATCGAATCCTCGACATAGTGGTTCATCCGATGACAACATCGAGGAGCATGTGGGAACCATCATGGGTATCCAGATCCCGCTGTTGGTTATTGACTGAGAGCGTCTCGGTCATGCCTGCATGTCTCCCGAACCCGTAGGGTCTACACACTTAAGGTTCGGTGACGCTAGGGTTATTAGGAAGACTAGTATGTGACTACCGAATGTTGTTCGGAGTCCCGGATGGGATCCTGGACGTCACGAGGAGATTCGGAAGGGTCCGGAGGTAAAGATTTATATATGGGAAGTTGTCAAACGGACACCGGGAAGTTTCGGGGTCATACCGGTATTGTACCGGGGCCACCGGAAGGGTTCCGGGGGTCCACCGGGAGGGGCCACCCCTCCCGGGGGGCCACATGGGCTGCGTGGGGCAGGGAGCCAGCCCCTGGTGGGCTGGCCGCACCCCCCTCCCTTGGGCCCATGCGCCTAGGGTTGAGGGGGAACCCTAGAGGGGGCGCCCCCCTTGGCTTGGGGGGCAAGCCACCCTCTCCCCTCTCCCCTAGGCCGTCGCACCCCCCCTAGATGGGTTCTAGGGGGCCGGCCCCCTTCTCCCTTCCCCCTATAAATAGAGGGGTGAGGGGAGGGCAGCCGCACCACCCTCCAAGGCGCAGCCCTCCCCTCCCCAAC
>NC_057795.1:82104437-82108558 GCF_018294505.1 Triticum aestivum | reverse complement strand
CACATGGGCTGCGTGGGGCAGGGAGCCAGCCCCTGGTGGGCTGGCTGCACCCCCCTCCCTTGGGCCCATGCGCCTAGGGTTGAGGGGGAACCCTAGAGGGGGCGCCCCCCTTGGCTTGGGGGGCAAGCCACCCTCTCCCCTCTCCCCTAGGCCGCCGCACCCCCCCTAGATGGGTTCTAGGGGGCCGGCCCCCTTCTCCCTTCCCCCTATAAATAGAGGGGTGAGGGGAGGGCAGCCGCACCACCCTCCAAGGCGCAGCCCTCCCCTCCCCAACACCTCTCCTCCTCCGTTGTGTGCTTGGCGAAGCCCTGTCGGAGTACTGCCTCTCCACCATCACCATGCCGTCGTGCTATCGGTGGAGCTGTCTTCCTCAACCTCTCCTTCCCCTTGCTGGATCAAGAAGGAGGAGACGTCTCCCGTCCCGTACGTGTGTTGAACGCGGAGGTGCTGTCCGTTCCGCACTTGGTCATCGGTGATTCGAATCACGTCGAGTACGACTACATCATCACCTTGCAAGCTTCCGCACGCGATCTACAAGTGGTATGTAGATGCAAACTCTCTCCCTTGACTCGTTGCTTAGAAGAACTCATAGATGGATCTTGGTGAAACCGTAGGAAAAATTTTAATTTTCTGCAACGTTCCCCAACTGTAAAAATGTTGATGGAGCGCGTAGTCCAACTCGTCCGGGACGGAGTGACGGGCATGGATCTTCTGGAAGTCTTCCTTAGGCGGCGCATCCAACCTCTTCAGTACCGAGGCCACCCGATGTGGCTGTACTGTGGTACCGAAGATACCACTCGGGTCCATCCAGAAGCCATCGACGACGCCACGCTGGAGAGGTGGGTCACTGCCATCACAGGGAAGAAGGACAACCCTCGAGGGGCGAGGAGGATCCCGCCACCCGACTATACCTATAAGCCGGACACGGTATTGCCACTTATCTCTGAGTGTAATCTTGCTTTATTCATTCTGCTTTGCTGTGAATTGGTCGAGTGATCTTTGTTTTGCTTTGTTGCTTGACAGGCCACCACAGAGTTATACTCGTTGCCCAATGGAGCGCAGACGCCGACTGAAGAGGAGGAAGGAAGTGGGGGCGAAAGCCGGAGGATTGGGATTCGGATGCTGATGATGACGATGAGGCTGAAGACTCTGATGAGGAGGAAGAGGAGGAGGAGGAGGTGGAAGTTGCACCTCCCCGCTCGGAAAGACGCTCGAAGCTTGTCCATGACCCTGCGACTGAGCGTGGTAAGGGGGTCGCAACCGCTACCCAGTCGACCAAGCGCCCTCGGACTACTTCTCCGGCGCCGACTGAGAAGGCTCCGAAGCAGTCTCGAGTGGCACCATCGAAACCTGCGAAGGTCTTGCCGAAGATGAAGATGGTGATCCCCACTATCTCAGGTTAATGGTAGTCTTGAGTTTTCCCCGTTTCATGAACTTGCTCTTGGTCGACTCATGGGTCAATCGACTGATTTCCGGAACTGCAGCGCTGCTACTTCTGATACTTCGACCAGGGCTGAAGACCACGAGATGGAGGATGCTGCTACCTCACAACCTGGTATGATTCTTGTGATGCCGTTTTCAGTCGATTGACTTATTGTCTCTAATTTTGATTCTTTCAGCAGCTTCATATAACATTGTTATTGACCTTCCTGACGACGATGACGAAGAACCACCGAGGCAAAGGAGGAGCAAGAAAACGTCCGCTGGCAAGGCGACTCGAGATGTGCCAGCACCCGAGACGTTGGTCGTGGAGGGAGACAGTGTCACTCGGCCTACCGTAACCTTTGCGGTGCCATTGACGAGTGCTCGTCCTTCGTCGTCGAGTGCTGCTCAGCCCTCGCTTTTCTCCATCTACCCCGTTCCAGAAGACCAGGCTAGTGCTGCTAAAGAAGCAATACGTCAAGCGGGGGTCATGATGGAGCACGTGAAGGCAATATGAGAAGCCAGCCAGGCAGCCTATGACGCCAGTTCGGCTCTTCAGAGTAACGTTCAGGTCAGTCGGTCACCGCCTGTTCTGTTAGGATATGATATCTGAAGATTCTTCTTTCTGAAATTTTTAGAGTTTGTCCTACACCCAATGGGTGTGTCGATTGAAATTCCGGATTAGTGGGGGCATGCTGAGTGCACCCACTGGGTGTAGTCCCCAAGGCTATGGTCGATTGCTGGCAGTCGACCATAGGCTTTAAGTTTTTTCCTTACTCGACTAGGTCGAATAGATTCATAGACCGGTGGGGGCACGCTGAGTGCACCCACTGGGTGTAGTCCCCGAGACTGTGGTCGGCTGCTGGCAGTCGACTACAGTCTGAAGAACATCTCCTTTTTTTGTTGGTCGACTGGTCGACTCTAACTAATGAAACTAGTGGGGGCACGCTGAGTGCAGCCACTGGGTGTAGTCCCCGAGACTATGGTCGAATGTTTGTATTCGGCCGTAGTCTTAGAAACGCGATTTTTCCTTACTCACTCGGAAGTGAATTGTCTTTCACATCTGTCGATTGGTTCTTCGTAGAAATCCTGTGACCTTGCGGCTCGTTATACTGAGTTGGAGAACAAACACACTCAGCTCGAGCTCGATCTGAAACTGGCCCAAGAGAAATTGACGAAGGCGAAGGAGGAAGCTAAAGGTATGCTTGGTGAGGCTTTTGACAACTGCATTTGCCTCTCACTTGTTTCCGAATCTAATCTCGCTGTAACTTTGTAGGCAAAGTGAGGGATGCCCTGCAGAAGCAAGAACTTGACTTGGCTGAGATGCAAAAAACTGCTTTAGAGAAGACCAAGCTTGTAGATGAGAAGCTGGCTTCAGTGACCAAGCTTGAAGAAGAAAACACCAATCTGAAAGCTGCTCTTGATGCTGCCAACTAGGAGGTCAGTCGACTGAAAAGTGACAAGACCACCCTAAATGACAAGGCCAGTGAGTTGAAGAGAAAGAAGAACGATCTAGAGGCTTATCTGGGTGGACTCGCCAAGAAGTTGTTCTTCATGCTTGAAGGTAATAATTTGTATCAAACAAATATTTTAATTGTAACCTCCGACTGTTTGTCTTGACTCGGTGGTTGTGCTTGCAGAGTTCTGTCAGAACTTTGAAGAGGAGACTGGTCGACTGGAAGTAAACCTGGACCCCATCAACTCTCCCGTGAAAGATGAAGTCGCCATGAATGTGCTCCGGCTGGAATCTCGTGTTGCTGTTGTCATCGATTATCTCGCAAGGCTGAAGGTCGCAACTTCTCGCATCGACACAACACTCTGGCCAAGAGAGACACTCCAGAACGACCTCGAGTCCCTGATGACTCGACTGAATGAGGTCCCAAGTCGAGTGCAGGAGTGGAAGAAGTCTTCGGCCAGGTGCAGTGCGGATGTTGCTCTGTCTCTCGTCCGCGTTCACTGCAAGGATGCACGAGAGGACAAGCTAGTGGCTCTTAGGGTGGCTAACACCAAGAAGCATGATTTCAGATCTTTCATGGAGACCTTCATTGCTGCTGCCACTCGGATTGCGGATGGAATTGATCTGGACGAGTTTGTTGCACCTTCCATCCCTCCACAGGAGGGGTAAAAAACTTCTAATCTTGATACTTTAAATTTGCCTCGGTATGCCGAGTGAGTTTTGTAACCGACAAACCTTAATAGGCCTAGCGCCTGAGCACTTTCAGTTCCGTTAGGTGTTATCCGAACTTGGATTCGACTTTGAATATGTTTGCATTTGGTTTGAGGTGTCTTTTGCAGGTTAAAGCGAAGCGCTCATTGCAATCGACTTGTTCCCCAATACACTTAGGCGAGCACTGGGCTGCAGCTAAGCCCCCGAGTGTGAGGTTTGCTCTCCACTCGGTAGGATTTTCGCATACTTAGGCGAGCGCTAGACTGCAGCTAAGCCCCTGAGTGGGAGGTTTTCTCTCCACTCGGTAGGATTTTAGATACTTAGGCGAGCACTGGGCTACAGCTAAGCCCCCGAGTGGGAGGTCAGCTCTCCACTCGGTAGGATTTCAGATACTTAGGCAAGCACTGGGATGCAGCTAAGCCCTCGAGTGGGAGGTAAGCTCTCCACTCGGTAGGATTTCAGATACTTACGCGAGCACTGGGCTGCAACTAAGCCCCCGAGTGGGAGGTTTGCTCTCCACTCGGTAGGATTT
>NC_057795.1:82027874-82104282 GCF_018294505.1 Triticum aestivum | reverse complement strand
CTAAGCCCCCGAGTGGGAGGTCAACTCTCCACTCGGTAGGATTTCAGATACTTAGGCGAGCACTGGGTTGCAGCTAAGCCCCCGAGTGGGAGGTTTGCTCTCCACTCGGTAGGATTTCAGATACTTAGGCGAGCACTGGGCTGCAACTAAGCCCCCGAGTGGGAGGTTTGCTCTCCACTCGATAGGATTTCAGATACTTAGGCGAGCACTAGGCTGCAGCTAAGCCCCCGAGTGGGAGGTCAGCTCTCCACTCGGTAGGATTTCAAATACTTAGGCGAGCGCAATGCTGCAGCTAAGCCTCCGAGTGGAAAGCTGGCTTACCACTCGACAGGATTTTGATTATCTTAGGCGAGTACTTGGACTGCAGCTAAGCCTCCGAGTGGAAGGCTGGCTTACCACTCGACAGGATTTTGTTTATCTTAGGCGAGTACTTGGACTGCAGCTAAGCCTCCGAGTGGAAGGCTGGCTTACCACTCGACAGGATTTTGTTTATCTTAGGCGAGTACTTGGACTGCAGCTAAGCCTCCGAGTGGAAGGCTGGCTTACCACTTGACATGATTTTGTTTATCATAGGCGAGTACTTGGACTGCAGCTAAGCCTCCGAGTGGAAGGCTGGCTTACCACTCGGTAGGATTTTGTTTATCTTAGGCTAAATGGATTTCGCAGCTAAGCCTTCGTGTGGGAGACTGGCTCACCACTCGGTTAGGATTTGTTTTTTTTACAGACTTGGGCGAATCAGATTCACAGCCAAGCCACCCACTGGGGGATTGTTTTGAGTGGACAAAAGAAATAACGATTACTGGGAAGATTATAAAGCTCTTGTCTTTGATAAATAAACTACAGAAGTACTTTTATTACAACTCATCCGAGTGAATACTTAGGTGTAAAAGGGGCGGAGAAGCTCCGCGTTCCAAGCTCGGGGCTCGTCGATCTGATGCTCGACATTGTAAAGACGGTATGCTCCATTGTGGAGAACCTTGGTGACGATGAAGGGACCTTCCCAAGAAGGAGCAAGCTTGTGTGGTTTCTGCTGATCCACTCAGAGAACCAAATCTCCTTCCTGGAAGGCTCGACTCTTCACGTTTTTGGCATGGAAGCGACGCAAGTCTTGTTGATAAATGGTTGATCTGATCAGAGCCATCTCCCTCTCTTCCTCTAGAAGGTCGACTGCATCCTGCCGCGCTTGTTCTGCTTCAGCTTCAGTGTAGAGCTCGACTTGGGGATCATTGTGGAGAAGGTCACTCGGCAAGACTGCTTCAGCTCTGTAGACCAAGAAGAATGGACTTCTTCCAGTCAACCGGTTGGGTGTGGTCCTTAACCCCCAAAGCACTGAGGGAAGTTCGTCGACCCATGCACCAGCCGCATGCTTAAGATCACGCATCAAACGGGGTTTCAACCCTTTGAGAATCAAACCGTTGGCTCGTTCTTCTTGTCCATCCGACTGTGGGTGAGCAACTGAAGCATAGTCGACTCGCGTGCCTTAAGATGTGCAGAAAGCTCTGAACTCTTCGGAGTCGAAGTTTGACCCATTGTCAGTGATGATGCTGTGCGGAACCCCATATCTGAATATCAATTCTCTGATGAAGCTGACAGCAGTACCGGCATCGAGGTTCTTGATGGGTTTAGCTTCGATCCACTTAGTGAACTTGTCGACTGCTACCAGCACATGGGTAAAACCGCTTCTGCCTGTTCTCAAAGGACCGACCATATCCAAACCCCACACTGCAAAGGGCCAGACGAGTGGTATAGTCTTCAAAACTGACGCGGGCTTGTGTGACATATTGGAGTAAAATCGGCATCCCTCGCACTTGTCGACTATCTCCTTCGCCATTTCATTCGCTCTTGGCCAATAAAATCCGGCTCGGTATGCTTTGGCCACGATGGTCCGAGAGGACGCATGATGACCACAAGTCCCCGAGTGGATGTCATCAAGGATTATTCGACCTTCCTCCGGTGTTATGCATTTCTGACCAACTCCAATCGCGCTTTCTCTGTACAACTGTCCTCTTATCACGGTAAAGGCCTTAGATCGGCGGACGATCTGTCGAGCCTCTTCTTCGTCCTCCGGGAGTTCTTTCCTCAAGATATACGCGATGTATGGTACTGTCCAATCTGGAGTGATTACCAAAACTTCCATGATCAGGTCGACCACTACTGGGACTTCAACCTCAGTCGGATCCGTAACACTCTTAGGTTGCGGAGCTTCATCGGTAAAAGGGTCTTCTACGACTGATGGAGTGTGGATATGCTCCAAGAACACATCACTGGGGATGGATTCTCTCTTGGATCCTATCTTAGCCAGATCGTCAGCTGCTTGATTTTTCAGTCGGGGTATGTGGTGGAGCTCTAACCCTTTGAACTTCTTTTTAAGCTTCCTCACTGCATTGCAGTATCCAGTCATTGCTGGGCTTCTAATGTCCCACTCCTTCATCACCTGATTGACCACCAAATCTGAGGCGCCATTAACCATAAGGCGACGGACGCCGAGTGAAATGGCCATGCGCAACCCATACAAGAGTGCATCATATTCTGCTTCATTGTTGGAGGAATCAAAGTGGATCTAGAGCACATATCTGAGCTTGTCTCCTCGGGGGGAAACCAAAACAACCCCAGCACCAGAACCATTTAACATCTTAGAGCCATCAAAGAACATGGTCCAATGCTCCGAGTGAACTTGAGTCGGCTGCTGTTGCTCAATCCACTCGGCAAGGAAATCTGCTATAGCCTGGGACTTAATGGCTTTCTTTGCCTCGAATTTGACATCAAGGGGAAGGAGTTCAATCGCTCACTTAGCCACTCGACCAGTTGTATCTCTGTTGTGCAGAATCTCTGATAATGGTGCATCGCTGACGACTGTAATGTCATGATCAGAGAAATAATGAGCAACCTTCTTCATGGTCATGTAGATCCCGTATACGAGCTTCTGATAATGAGGATATCTTTGCTTCGATGGGGTCAAAACTTCAGAGAGATAATACACTGGGCACTTTCCCTTCTTCTTCCCGCTCGACCGTAAGTACTGTACTGACGACTTGTCTTGTGGCTGCAATATAAAGCAATAGAGGCTCTTTGCTGATTGGAGCAGCAAGCACCGGCTGGGTGGAGAGCAGAGTTTTTAACTCGGCAAATGCTGCATCAGCTTCTGGAGTCCACTCAAACTTGTCTACCTTCTTCATCAGTCGGTAAAGGGGCAATGCCTTCTCACCGAGGCGAGAGATGAATCGACTTAAAGCGGCCAAGCATCCAGTAAGCTTCTGGACGTCGTGCACACGCACAGGGCGTTTCATTCGGAGTATGGTGCCAACCTTTTCTGGGTTAGCATCGTTCCTCGTTCTGAAACGAGAAAACCGAGTAACTCTCCGCCAGGTACTCCGAATGTGCACTTCGATCGATTCAGCTTGATATCATACCTTCTGAGATTGGCAAATGTTTCAGCTAGGGCAGTCAATAGGTCGGAACCCTTTTGCGACTTGACCACGATATCATCCATGTACGCTTCCACATTCCGACTGATTTGAGTGAGTAAACACTTTTGAATCATTCTCATGAACGTGGCTCCGGCATTCTTGAGGCCGAATGGCATGGTGATATAGCAGAAGCACCCGAATGGAGTGATGAAAGCTATTTTGATTTTGTCAGGTCCATACAGACGGATCTGATGATACCCGGAATAAGCGTCTAAAAAAGACAATCTCTCGCATCCTGCGGTCGAGTCGACAATTTGGTCGATGCGAGGGAGAGGAAAATGATCTTTCGGGCAGGCCCGATTGATATGTTTGAAATCGATGCACATGCGAAGTGAGTTGTCCTTCTTCGGAACCATGACGACATTGGCGAGCCACTCGGAGTGGTATATCTCTTGGATGAACTCTGCTGCAAGGAGTCGAGCCACCTCCTCGCAATGGCTTTTTTCTTCTGAACGGCAGACCGTCGAAGATGTTCTTTAACTGGTTTCGCTTTTGAGTCGACTCTAAGGCGATGCTCAGCCAGCCCCCTGGGAACACCCGGCATGTCAGCTGGCTTCCATGCGAAGATGTCCCAGTTCTCACGGAGGAACTGGATAAGCGCTTCTTCCTATTTAGGGTCGAGTGTTGTGGAAATATGGGTCAGAGCTGCGTTGGGGTCAGTCGGGTGGATATGAACTGGCTTCGTCTCCCCAGACGACTGCAATGCTGACTTTGTGGCGGGCTTCTTGGCCCGTAGCAAATCACTCGGATCTGCATTCTTATTGTATTCATCGAGCTCTACCACTGTTATCTGGTCATCCGCAATCTTGGAGCCTTTCTGGAAACATTATTCTACCTTCTTCCGGCTGCCAGTGATGGTAATCATGCCTTTGGGGCCGGGCATCTTTAACTTGAGGTACACATAACATGGTCGAGCCATGAAGCGGGCATAGGCTGGTCTTCCCAAAATAGCGTGGTAGGCGCTTCGGAAATCCACGACTTCAAATGTCAGCTTCTCTTTGCGGAAATGCTTCGAGTCGCCGAACACTACATCCAGAGCTATTTGGCCGAGTGACTCAGCCTTCTTTCCTGGGATGACTCCGTGAAAACTCATGTTGTTGGAACTAAGTCTGGACATCGGAATGCCCATTCCCTTGAGCGTCTCTGCATACAATATATTCAATCCACTGCCGCCATCCATCAACACCTTCGTCAATCGAGTGCCTTCAATGACTGGGTCGACCACCAGCGCTTGCCTCCCAGGGGTGGCAATGTGAGTAGGATGATCAGACTGGTCGAAAGTAATGGGAGTTTGCGACCATCTCAGATAGTTTGGTGTCGCCGGGGCGACCATATTGACCTCACGGTTGATCGCTTTCAGTCAACTTTTGCTCTCTACATCAGCAAAAATCATCAAAGTGGAGTTGACATGAGGGTACTCCCCATCACTGTCCTCCTTGTCCTCAGCCTTGTCCGACTCCTTCTCTTTGTCCTTCGGCTGTTTCCCTTGAAACTGCTGGATTAAGAGTCGGCACTGGCGAGTGGTATGCTTTGGGTAGATGAAGTTGCCCTCTTCGTCTTTCTTCGTGTGGATACGACACGGTAGATCCATCACGTCGTTACCTTCCTTATCTTTTACCTTCTTGGGGTTCCAAGATCCTTTGGGCCTCCCTTTGAATTTGCCCTGAGTCACGACCAAAGCCTCTCTAGGAGCAGCTGGCTCGGCCTTCCGCTTTTGCTTCTGACTAGAGTTTCCTTTATCCAACTGACTCAGCTTGTACTTGCCACCCCGGAGTCGGTCATCTTCTTCGCCATTGGCGTACTTGGTGGCTATTTCCATCATCCAACTCAGGGTCATATCTCCAGTTCGACCAAACTTCAGGCTCAACTCTCTGTTCTTGACACCATCCTTGAAGGCGCAGACCGCTTGATGGTCTGACACATTCTCTACAGTATGATGCAAAGTGATCCATCTCTGGATGTAATCTCTCAGTGTTTCACTCGACTTTTGTACGCAAACTTGCAGTTCTGTTAATTCGGCCGGTCGCTTGCAAGTTCCCTCGAACGTCCTGACGAACACTCGGGAAAGATCTTCCCAAGTGTAAATGCTGCTAGGAGCTAACTGATTCAACCACGCCCTGGCTGAACCTTCTAGCATAAGTGGCAAATGCTTCATGGCCACCACATCATTACCGCCACCAATCTGAACAGCCACTCGGTAGTCTTCAAGCCAAGTTTCAGGCTTAGACTCTCTTGTGAACTTACTCACTCCAGTCGCCAACATGAAGTTGGGGGGTATCACTGCGGCTCTTATGGCTCTGCTAAAGCATTCTGGACCTAAAACTTGGACTCGGCTGCTTGTGGGCACATCTCTGTCATGACCACCTCTATGAGCTCTGTTCCGGTCGACCAAACCTTGCACGATGATGGATCTCGCGTCAAAGCCTGGCTCTCTGGGGTCGACTGGAGCTCTCCGCCCAACACTGAGCTGGCATCTGTCATCTTGCTACCGATGGGCGTTAGACCCTCTTCTCGGGGGAGGAGTGGGCACTCGACGCCTGTCATCACGATCGAATCGATCGTCATAGTGGTACCGCTGGCCTTCACGTCCTACGCGCCTCGGAGGCGACCTTGGACTGTGAGCCGACTGAACAGTATTCGTAGCGACGGATCGACTATGAATCCTGTTGCGCGACTACGACACAGCTGAGTTCTGATCTCCTGCCACCCGGAGCAAATCTCTGATCTGCATCAAGCCTCTTCCATCCTCCGACTGAGAGGGCTGAATTGATTCCGCTATACGGGCTGCAACTTCTAAATTTTGAATCGGGGTTTGATATACCTGAGTCGGTTGCGGAAAGAGCTGACGTCGGCGGGAGTCGGGTACTCGCTGACGCGCACGCTCGTCGAGTGCTCGCTGGAGGTTCTCCAGTCGAGTGCGTTCAGCCAAGTTGGCCAATTTCTCTTGCAATGGGAGTATGCAGGGCATCCATGTTCCGGCGGTGTTGGAAATATGCCCTAGAGGCAATAATAAAAGCATTATTATTATATTTCCTTGTTCATGATAATTGTCTTTATTCATGCTATAATTGTGTTATCCGGAAATCGTAATACATGTGTGAATAACAGACACCAACATGTCCCTAGTGAGCCTCTAGTTGACTAGCTCGTTGATCAACAGATAGTCATGGTTTCCTGACTATGGACACTGGATGTCATTGATAACGAGATCACATCATTGGGAGAATGATGTGATGGACAAGACCCAATCCTAAACATAGCACAAGATCGTATAGTTCGTTTGCTAGAGTTTTCCAATGTCAAGTATCTTTTCCTTAGACCATGAGATCGTGTAACTCCCGGATACCGTAGGAGTGCTTTGGGTATGCCAAACGTCACAACGTAACTGGGTGACTATAAAGGTAGACTACGGGTATCTCCAAAAGTGTTTGTTGGGTGACATGGATCAAGACTGGGATTTGTCACTCCGTATGACGAAGAGGTATCACTGGGCCCACTCGGTAATGCATCATCATAATGAGCTCAGAGTGACCAAGTGTCTGGTCACGGGATCATGCATTACGGTACGAGTAAAGTGACTTGCCGGTAACGAGATTGAACGAGGTATTGGGATACCGACGATCGAATCTCGGGCAAGTAACATATCGATAGACAAAGGGAATAGCGTACGGGATTGATTGAATCCTCGACATCGTGGTTCATCCGATGAGATCATCGTGGAGCATGTGGGAGCCAACATGGGTATCCAGATCCCGCTGTTGGTTATTGACCGGAGAGTCATCTCGGTCATGACTGCTTGTCTCCCGAACCCGTAGGGTCTACACACTTAAGGTTCAGTTACGCTAGGGTTGTAGGGATATGTATATGCAGTAACCCGAATGTTGTTCGGAGTCCCGGATGAGATCCCGGACGTCACGAGGAGTTCCGGAATGGTCCGGAGGTAAAGATTTATATATGGGAAGTCCTGTTTCGGGCATCGGGACAAGTTTCGGGGTTATCGGTATTGTACCGGGACCACCAGAAGGGTCCCGGGGGTCCACCGGGTGGGTCCACCTGTCCCGGGGGGCCACATGGGCTGCAAGGGGGTGCGCCTTGGCCTAATGGGCCAAGGGAACCAGCCCCACATAGGCCCATGCGCCTAGGGTTAAGAGGGGGAAGAGTCCTAGGAGGGTAAGGCACCTCCTAGGTGCCTTGGGGGGGAGGGAAACCCCCCTTGGCCGCCGAACCCCCTAGGAGATTGGATCTCCTAGGGCCGGACACCCCCCCTTTGCACCCCTATATATAGTGGGGGAGAGGAGGGACTTCATACCTGAACGCCCTGGCCTTTGGTTGCCTCCTTCTCCCTCCCCAACACCTCCTCCTCCTCCATAGTGCTTAGCGAAGCTCTGCCGGAGTACTGCAGCTCCATCAACACCACGCCGTCGTGCTGCTGCTGGTGCCATCTCCCTCAACCTCTCCTCCCTCCCTTGCTGGATCAAGAAGGAGGAGACGTGGCTGTTCCGTACGTGTGTTGAACGCGGAGGTGCCGTCCGTTCGGCACTGGTCATCGGTGATTTGGATCACGTCGTGTTCGACTACATCATCCCCATTCTTTGAATGCTTCCGCTCGCGATCTACAAAGGTATGTAGATGCATCTAATCACTCGTTGCTAGATGAACTCCTAGATGATCTTGGTGAAACGAGTAGGAAAATTTTTGTTTTCTGCAACGTTCCCCAACAGTGGTATCAGAGCTAGGTCTATGCGTAGTTCTTCTTGCGCGAGTAGAACACAATTAGTTGTGGGCGTAGATTTGTCAACTTTCTTGCCGTTACTAGTCCTTTCTTGCTTCAGCGGTATTGTGGGATGAAGCGGCCCGGACCAACCTTACACGTACGCTTACGTGAGACCGGTTCCACCGACTAACATGCACTAGTTGCATAAGGTGGCTGGCGGGTGTCTGTCTCTCCTACTTTAGTTGGAGCGGAATCGATGAACAGGGTCCTTATGAAGGGTAAATAGAAGTTGACAAATCACGTTGTGGCTTTAACGTAGGTAAGAAAACGTTCTTGCTAGAACCCTAATTCAGCCACGTAAAACTTGCAACAACAATTAGAGGACGTCTAACTTGTTTTTGCAGCAAGTGGTTTGTGATATGATATGGCCAAAGTTGTGATGAATGATGAATGATCTATATGTGATGTATGAGATGTTCATGCTATTGTAATAGGATTCACGACTTGCATGTCGATGAGTATGACAACCGGCAGGAGCCATAGGAGTTGTCTTTATTCTTTTATATGACCTGCGTGTCATCAAGAAACGCCATGTAAATTACTTTACTTTATTGCTAAACGCGTTAGCCATAGTAGTAGAAGTAATAGTTGGCGAGCAACTTCATGGAGACACGATGATGGAGATCATGATGATGAAGATCATGGTGTCAAGCCGGTGACAAGATGATCATGGAGCCCCAAGATGGAGATCAAAGGAGCTGTGTGATATTGGCCATATCATATCACGTTTATTATTTGATTGCATGTGATGTTTATCATGTTTTGCATCTTGTTTACTTAGAACGACGGTAGTAAATAAGATGATCCCTCATACTAATTTCAAGAAGTGTTCCCCCTAACTGTGCACCGTTGCGACAGTTCGCTGTTTCAAAACATCACGTGATGATCGGGTGTTTTATTCAGACGTTCACATACAACGGGTGTAAGACAGATTTACACATGCAAACACTTAGGTTGACTTGACGAGCCTAGCATGTACAGACATGGCCTCGGAACACAGAAGACCGAAAGGTCGAGCATGAGTCGTATAGAAGATACGATCAACATGAAGATGTTCACCGACATTGACTAGTCCGTCTCACGTGATGATCGGACACGGTCTAGTTTAACTCGGATCATGTAATACTTAGATGACTAGAGGGATGTCTAATCTAAGGGGAGTTCACTAATAATTTGTTTAGTTGAACTTAATTATCATGAACTTAGTCTAAATACTTTACAATATGTCTTGTAGATCAAATGGCCAACGTAGTCCTCAACTTCAACGCGTTCCTAGAGAAAACTAAGCTGAAAGACGATGGCAGCAACTATACGGGCTGGGTCCGGAACCTGAGGATCATCCTCATAGCTGCCAAGAAAGATTATGTCCTACAAGCACCGCTTGATGACGCACCCGTTCTCCCTGCGGAACAAGACGTTATGAACGCTTGGCAGGCACGTTCCGATGACTACTCCCTCGTTCAGTGCGGCATGCTTTACAGCCTAGAGCCGGGGCTCCAAAAGCGTTTTGAGAAACATGGAGCATATGAGATGTTCGAAGAGCTGAAAATGGTTTTCCAAGCTCATGCCCGGGTCGAGAGATATGAAGTCTCCGACAAATTCTTCAGCTGTAAGATGGAGGAAAACAGTTCTGTCAGTGAGCACATACTCACTATGTCTGGGTTGCATAACCGCTTGACTCAGCTGGGAGTTAATCTCCCGGATGATGCGGTTATTGACAGAATCCTCCAGTCGCTTCCACCAAGCTACAAGAGCTTTGTGATGAACTTCAATATGCAGGGGATGGAAAAGACCATTCCTGAAGTATTTGCTATGCTGAAATCAGCAGAGGTAGAAGTCAGGAAGGAACATCAAGTGTTGATGGTTAATAAAACCACTAAGTTCAAGAAAGGCAAGGGTAAAAAGAACTTCAAGAAGGACGGCAAGGAGGTTGCCGCGCCCGGCAAGCAAGCTGCCGGGAAGAAGCCAAAGAATGGACCCAAGCCCGAGACTGAGTGCTTTTATTGCAAGGGAAGCGGTCACTGGAAGCGGAACTGCCCTAAGTACTTAGCGGATAAGAAGGCCGGCAAAACAAAAGGTATATGTGATATACATGTAATTGATGTGTACCTTACTAGTGCCCGTAGTGGCTCCTGGGTATTTGATACCGGTGCAGTTGCTCACATTTGTAACTCAAAGCAGGGGCTGCAGAATAAGCGGAAACTGGCAAAGGACGAGGTGACGATGCGCGTCGGGAATGGTTCCAAGGTCAATGTGATCGCCGTCGGCACGCTACCTCTGCATCTCCCTTCGGGATTAGTTTTAAACCTTAATAATTGTTATTTAGTGCCAGCTTTGAGCATGAACATTGTATCGGGATCTCGTTTAATTCGAGATGGCTACTCTTTTAAATCTGAGAATAATGGTTGTTCCATTTTTATGAGAGATATGTTTTATGGTCATGCTCCTATGGTGAATGGTTTATTCTTTATGAATCTCGAACGTGATGCTACACATGTTCATAATGTGAGTACCAAAAGAAGTAAGGTTGATAATGATAGTCCCACATACTTGTGGCACTGCCGCCTTGGTCACATAGGTGTCAAACGCATGAAGAAGCTCCATGCTGATGGACTTTTAGAGTCTCTTGATTATGAATTATTTGACACGTGCGAACCATGCCTTATGGGTAAAATGACCAAGACTCCGTTCTCAGGAACAATGGAGCGAGCAACCGACTTATTGGAAATCGTACATACTGATGTGTGCGGTCCAATGAGTGTTGAGGCTCGCGGTGGCTATTGTTATGTTCTCACCCTCACGGATGATTTAAGTAGGTATGGGTATATCTACTTAATGAAACACAAGTCTGAAACCTTTGAAAAGTTCAAGGAATTTCAGAGTGAGGTTGAAAATCAATGTGACAGGAAAATCAAGTTTCTACGA
The DNA here is from genome assembly GCF_018294505.1 of Triticum aestivum. Lineage (NCBI taxonomy): Eukaryota > Viridiplantae > Streptophyta > Magnoliopsida > Poales > Poaceae > Triticum > Triticum aestivum. The sequence goes on along the minus strand of NC_057795.1, from coordinate 82,093,116 downwards.
TCAGATCGTGGAGGAGAATACTTGAGTCACGAGTTTGGCACGCACTTAAGAAAATGTGGAATAGTTTCACAACTCACGCCGCCTGGAACACCTCAGCGTAATGGTGTGTCCGAACGTCGTAATCGCACTCTGTTAGATATGGTGCGATCTATGATGTCTCTTACCAATTTACCGCTTTCTTTTTGGGGCTATGCTTTAGAGACTGCCGCATTCACTTTAAATAGGGCTCTGTCGAAATCCGTTGAGACGACACCGTATGAATTATGGTTTGGGAAGAAACCTAAGCTGTCGTTTCTAAAAGTTTGGGGATGCGATGCTTATGTCAAGAAACTTCAACCTGAAAAGCTCGAACCCAAATCGGAAAAATGCGTCTTCATAGGGTACCCAAAAGAAACTATTGGGTACACCTTCTACCTCAGATCCGAAGGCAAGATCTTTGTTGCCAAGAATGGGTCCTTTCTGGAGAAAGAGTTTCTCTCGAAAGAAGTAAGCGGGAGGAAAGTAGAGCTTGATGAAGTATTGCCTCTTGAACCGGAAAATGGCGCAACTCAAGAAAATGTTCCTGAGGTGCCAGCACCGACTAGAGAGGAAGTTAATGATAATGATCAAGATACTTCTGATCAAGCTCCTACTGAAATTCGAAGGTCCACAAGGACACGTTCCGCACCAGAGTGGTACGGCAACCCTGTCTTAGAAATCATGCTGTTAGACAACAGTGAACCTTCGAACTATGAAGAAGCGATGGCGGGACCGGATTCCGACAAATGGCTAGAAGACATGAAATCCGAGATAGGATCCATGTATGAAAACAAAGTATGGACTTTGACTGACTTGCCCGTTGAGCGGCGAGCCATAGAAAATAAATGGATCTTTAAGAAGAAGACAGACGCGGATGGTAATGTGACCATCTATAAAGCTCGGCTTGTCGCTCAGGGTTATCGACAAGTTCAAGGGATTGACTACGATGAGACTTTCTCACCGGTAGCGAAGCTAAAGTCCGTCCGAATCATGTTAGCAATTGCCGCATTCTATGATTACGAAATATGGCAAATGGACGTCAAAACGGCATTCCTTAACGATTTCCTTAAGGAAGAATTGTATATGATGCAGCCGGAAGGTTTTGTCGATCCTAAAAATGCTGACAAAGTGTGCAAGCTCCAACGCTCGATTTATGGGCTGGTGCAAGCATCTCGGAGTTGGAACATTCGCTTTGATGAGATGATCAAAGCGTTTGGGTTTACACAGACTTATGGAGAAGCCTGCGTTTACAAGAAAGTGAGTGGGAGCTCTGTAGCATTTCTCATATTATATGTAGATGACATACTTTTGATGGGAAATGATATAGAACTCTTGGACAGCATCAAGGCCTACTTGAATAAAAGTTTTTCAATGAAGGACCTTGGAGAAGCTGCTTATATATTAGGCATCAAAATCTATAGAGATAGATCGAGACGCCTCATAGGTCTTTCACAAAGCACATACCTTGATAAGATATTGAAGAAGTTCAATATGGATCAATCCAAGAAAGGGTTCTTGCCTGTGTTACAAGGTATGAAATTGAGCTCAGCTCAATGTCCGACCACGGCAGAAGATATAGAAGAGATGAGCGTCATCCCCTATGCCTCAGCCATAGGTTCTATTATGTATGCCATGCTGTGTACCAGACCTGATGTTAACCTTGCCGTAAGTTTGGTAGGAAGGTACCAAAGTAATCCCGGCAAGGAACACTGGACAGCGGTCAAGAATATCCTGAAGTACCTGAAAAGGACTAAGGAAATGTTTCTCGTTTATGGAGGTGACGAAGAGCTCGTCGTAAAGGGTTACGTCGACGCTAGCTTCGACACAGATCTGGATGACTCTAAGTCACAAACCGGATACGTGTATATTTTGAATGGTGGGGCAGTAAGCTGGTGCAGTTGCAAGCAAAGCGTCGTGGCGGGATCTACGTGTGAAGCAGAGTACATGGCAGCCTCGGAGGCAGCACATGAAGCAATGTGGGTGAAGGAGTTCATCACCGACCTAGGAGTCATACCCAATGCGTCGGGGCCGATCAAGCTCTTCTGTGACAACACTGGAGCTATTGCACTTGCCAAGGAGCCCAGGTTTCACAAGAAGACAAGGCACATTAAGCGTCGCTTCAACTCCATTCGTGAAAATGTTCAAGATGGAGACATAGAGATTTGTAAAGTACATACGGACCTGACTATAGCAGATCCGTTAACTAAACCTCTCCCTAGAGCAAAACATGATCAACACCAGAATTCCATGGGTGTTCGATTCATCACAATGTAACTAGATTATTGACTCTAGTGCAAGTGGGAGACTGTTGGAAATATGCCCTAGAGGCAATAATAAAAGCATTATTATTATATTTCCTTGTTCATGATAATTGTCTTTATTCATGCTATAATTGTGTTATCCGGAAATCGTAATACATGTGTGAATAACAGACACCAACATGTCCCTAGTGAGCCTCTAGTTGACTAGCTCGTTGATCAACAGATAGTCATGGTTTCCTGACTATGGACACTGGATGTCATTGATAACGAGATCACATCATTGGGAGAATGATGTGATGGACAAGACCCAATCCTAAACATAGCACAAGATCGTATAGTTCGTTTGCTAGAGTTTTCCAATGTCAAGTATCTTTTCCTTAGACCATGAGATCGTGTAACTCCCGGATACCGTAGGAGTGCTTTGGGTATGCCAAACGTCACAACCTAACTGGGTGACTATAAAGGTAGACTACGGGTATCTCCGAAAGTGTCTGTTGGGTGACATGGATCAAGACTGGGATTTGTCACTCCGTATGACGAAGAGGTATCACTGGGCCCACTCAGTAATGCATCATCATAATGAGCTCAGAGTGACCAAGTGTCTGGTCATGGGATCATGCATTACGGTACGAGTAAAGTGACTTGCCGGTAATGAGATTGAACGAGGTATTGGGATACCGACGATCGAATCTCGGGCAAGTAACATATCGATAGACAAAGGGAATAGCGTATGGGATAGATTGAATCCTCGACATCGTGGTTCATCCGATGAGATCATCGTGGATCATGTGGGAGCCAACATGGGTATCCAGATCCCGCTGTTGGTTATTGACCGGAGAGTCGTCTCGGTCATGACTGCTTGTCTCCCGAACCCGTAGGGTCTACACACTTAAGGTTCGGTTACGCTAGGGTTGTAGGGATATGTATATGCAGTAACCCTAATGTTGTTCGGAGTCCCGGATGAGATCCTGGACGTCACGAGGAGTTCCGGAATGGTCCGGAGGTAAAGATTTATATATGGGAAGTCCTGTTTCGGGCATCGGGACAAGTTTCGGGGTTATCGGTATTGTACCGGGACCATCGGAAGGGTCCCGGGGGTCCACCGGGTGGGTCCACCTGTCCCGAGGGGCCACATGGGCTGCAAGGGGGTGCGCCTTGGCCTAATGGGCCAAGGGCACCAGCCCCACATAGGCCCATGCGCCTAGGGTTAAGAGGGGGAAGAGTCCTAGGAGGGTAAGGCACCTCCTAGGTGCCTTGGGGGGGAGGGAAACCCCCCTTGGCCGCCGCACCCCCTAGGAGATTGGATCTCCTAGGGCCGGCCACCCCCCCTTGGCACCCCTATATATAGTGGGGGAGAGGAGGGACTTCATACCTGAACGCCCTGGCCTTTGGTTGCCTCCTTCTCCCTCCCCAACACCTCCTCCTCCTCCATAGTGCTTAGCGAAGCTCTGCCGGAGTACTGCAGCTCCATCAACACCACGCCGTCGTGCTGCTGCTGGTGCCATCTCCCTCAACCTCTCCTCCCTCCCTTGCTAGATCAAGAAGGAGGAGACGTGGCTGTTCCGTACGTGTGTTGAACGCGGAGGTGCCGTCCGTTCGGCACTAGTCATCGGTGATTTGGATCACGTCGTGTTCGACTACATCATCCCCGTTCTTTGAACTCTTCCGCTCGCGATCTACAAAGGTATGTAGATGCATCTAATCACTTGTTGCTAGATGAACTCCTAGATGATCTTGGTGAAACGAGTAGGAAAATTTTTGTTTTCTGCAACGTTCCCCAACAGGCGGCGAAGTTCTTCCCTCTGCTGGGAAGTGAGTGGCTCGGGCTGATACTCTTCGTGGGCTTGAGCGGGGTCACCCCGTCGTCCATCCCGTCGTCGCGGGGGAAACCGGGAGGACTACGAGGCCCGTTGACCATCAGGACCTCCGCCGCTGGATCACTGCTATCGCACTCGGATGCAGTCTCTACAGAGCCAGTCGACAGGTCGAACATGCCGTAGAGAGATTCGTCGGGCTCAATTGCCACGACTTGGGTGGTGGCCGATTGGCGAGCCACTGCGTGCCTCACCCATCGCTGGAGCCTCGACCGACCGGAGCGCTTGCGCTGGCGGTAGACAGGGAGGGAGGACGGCGCAGGAGTCGACCGGTATGGGGTCGACGGCTGCCGCAGCAAGACGCCGCAGACACACGCCCGAAAGTGCGTCGCCCCGCGGACGGGGAGCGCATCGATGTCGAGTGGTGCCTCCTGGAGCCAAGCGGAGTCGTCGGCAATGAAAGCAAGCGCACCGATACGGATCTCGCGACCCTCGACCAGAGCTCTGCCGGAAACCATGATGAAGGCGATCGGACAAATTGCAACTTCTCCAAAAAATTCGCTAAGACACCTGCCCCACGGTGGGCGCCAACTGTCGTGGTTCTAAGTCTGATAGTAGAATGGGGGTAGGTATGGAGAGGCAAGATCCTACCTATGGAGTAGTTGTACACACGAGTGTTTTACGAGTTCAGGCCCTTCTCTGAGGAAGTACTAGCCCTACGTCTCGGAGCCCGGAGGCGATCGACTGGTTTATGTGTATATGAGTTACAGGGGTGCGAACCCTTCTACCAGTGGAGGGGGTGGCTTATATAGAGGACGCCAGGACCCAGCCTACCAACGTAGCAGAGGGTTAAAGTACATTAAGTTCGGGTGTTACTGGTAACGCTCTACATAAAGTGTCATCATGACCATTAAGACTACTTAATTATAGACCGTTTGGATACAGAGTAGATCCTGAACTTCTGACGGTCGAGTGCGTCTTCATGGTCGAGTGTCTTCTAGCCGGTCGAGTGGAGTCTCTCTTGGTCGAGTGGAGCCTCTCTTGGTCGACTGGAAGGTAGCTTCGTCTAAGGATGTTCTTGGGTATGGTATCCTAGATAGGTCCATGACCCTACCCTAGGTACATAACATCATCACCTCAACCTACTGAACCTACTAAAATTTTTTACTGTGAGATTCCTTCAGGTATGATAGATAAACTGCTAGCTAATCCCTTTGCAGGAGATGGAACATTGCATCCTGATTTACACCTTATCTTTGTGGATGAAGTTTGTGGATTATTTAAGTTTGCAGGTATTCCCGATGATGTTGTTAAGAGGAAGGTATTCCCTTTATCTTCGAAGGGAGACGCAATGACATGGTATAGGCTATGTGATGATGCGGGTTCTTGGAACTATAAATGATTGAAGTTGGAATTTCACCAGAAGTTCTATCCTATGCATCTTGTTCATCGTGATCGTAATTACATATATAATTTCTGGCCTCGCGAAGGAGAAAGCATTGCTCAATCTTGGGGGAGGCTGAAGTCAATGTTATATTCATGCCCCAATCATGAGGTCTCAAGAGAAATGGTTATTCAAAATTTTTATGCTCGGCTTTCTCTTAATGATCGCACCATGCTCGATACTTCCTGTGCTGGTTCTTATATGCTGAAGACTACTGAATTCAAGTGGGATTTATTGGAAAGAATTAAATGCAACTCTGAAGAATGGGGTTCCGACGATGGTAAGAGTCAAGTATAACACCTAAGTTTGCTTGTGTTAAATTTGTTATGGATACCGATGCTTTTTGCGGATTTAGCGCTAAATATGGACTTAACTCTGAGATAGTAGCTGATTTTTGTCAATCTTTTGCTACTCACGTTGATCTCCCTAAGGAGAATTTGTTTAAATATAATCCTCCCACTGAAGTAAAGGTAGTTGGACCTATTACAGTTGAAGAAAAGACTATCACTTATTACGATCCTATTGTCCCTACTACTTATGTTGAGAAACCACCTTTTCCTGTTAGAATAAAGGATCATGCTAAAGCTTCAGCTGTTGTTCGTAAGAGTAATACTAGAACATATACACCCCCTGAGCATATTAAAGTTGAACCTAGTATTGCTATGGTTAAAGATATCTTGGATGATAATATAGATGGGCATGTTATTTATTTCTATGGTGTAACTGTTAATATTGCTACCCGATGCTAAGATACATAGACCTGTTGTAGGCATGCCTGCTATTTCTGTTAAAATAGGAGATCATTGTTACCATGGCTTATGTGATATGGGTGCTAGTGCTAGTGCAATACATATTTCCTTATATAGAGAAATTATGCATGATATTGCACCCGCTGAGTTGGAAGGTATTGATGTTACTATTAAGCTTGCAAATAGAGATACTATTTCACCAGTTGAGATTGTTAGAGATGTTGAAGTCTTGCGTGGGAAAGTTAAATATCCTGCTGATTTTCTTGTTCTTGGTTCCCCACAAGATGACTTTTGTCCCATTATATTTGGTAGACCCTTCTTGAATACTGTTAATGCTAGGATTGATTGTGAAAAGGATATTGTTACAATTGGCTTAGGGGATATGTCTCATGAGTTTAATTTTGCTATGTTTCGTAGACAACCCCGTTATAAAGAATCACCTAGTAAGGATGAGCTTATCGATCTTGCTTCTATTGTCGTGCCTCCTACTGATCCGTTAGAACAATATTTGCTAGACCATGAAAATGATATGTTTATGAATGAAAGAAGGGAAATAGATGAAGTATTCCTTCAACAGGGTACTATTCTGAAACACAACTTGCCTGTTGAAATCCTAGGGGATCCGCCTCCACCCAAGGGTGATACTGTGTTTGAGCTCAAACCTTTACCTGATAATCTTAAATATGCTTATCTTGATGAAAAGAAAATATATCCTGTTATTATTAGTGCTAACCTTTCAGAGCAAGAAGAGGAAAGATTATTGAAAACTCTAAAGAAGCACTGTGCTGCTATTCTCTGGATGATCTTAAGGGCATTAGTCCCACTCTATGACAACACAAAATTAAGTTGGAGAAAGATGCCAAACCAGTGAGAGATCCTCAACGACGATTAAATCCTAAGATGAAAGAAGTGGTAAGAAAGGAGATACAAAAGCTCCTTGAGGCAGGTATAATTTATCCCGTTGCTGATAGTGATTGGGTAAGTCCTGTCCATTGCGTTCCTAAGAAGGGAGGTATTACTGTCGTCCCTAATGATAACGATGAATTGATCCCGCAAAGAATTATTACAGGTTATAGGATGGTAATTGATTTCCATAAATTAAATAAAGCTACTAAGAAAGATCATTACCCTTTACCTTTTATTGATCAAATGCTAGAAAGACTATCCAAACATACACATTTCTGCTTTCTAGATGGTTATTCTGGTTTCTCTCAAATACCTGTGTCAGCGGAGGATCAGTCAAAAATTACTTTTACTTGCCCTTTCAGTACTTTTGCTTATAGACGTATGCCTTCTGGTTTATGTAATGCACCTGCTACCTTTCAAAGATGCATGATGGCTATATTCTTTGACTTCTGTCAAAAGATTTGTGAGGTATTCATGGATGACTTCTCCGTTTATGGATCCTCTTTTCATGATTGCTTGAGAAACCTTGATCGAGTTTTGCAGAGATGTGAAGACACTAGTCTCGTCTTGAATTGGGAAAAGTGCCACTTTATGGTTAATGAAGGCATTGTCTTGGGGCATAAGATTTCTAAGAAAGGTATTGAAGTTGATAAAGCTAAAGTTGATGCTATTGAAAACATGCCATGTCCCAAGGACATTAAAGGTATAAGAAGTTTCCTTGGTCATGCCGGTCTTTATAGGAGGTTCATTAAGGACTTTTCTAAAATCTCTAGGCCTCTGACTAATTTATTGCAAAAAGATATTCCTTTTGTCTTTGATGATGATTGCGTAGAAGCATTTGAAATACTTAAGAAAGCTTTGATCGCTGCACCCATTGTTCATCCACCTGATTGGAATTTACCCTTTGAAATTATGTGTGATGCTAGTGATTATGTTGTAGGTGCTGTTCTAGGGCAAAGAGCTGATAAGAAATTAAATGTTATCCAGTATGCTAGTAAAAGTCTTGATACTGCCCAGAGAAATTATGCTACTACAGAAAAAGAATTCTTAGCAGTTGTGTTTGCTTGTGATAAGTTCAGACCTTACATTGTTGATTCTAAAAATAATATTCACACTGGTCATGCTGCTATTAAATATCTTATGGAAAATAAAGATGCTAACCTAGACTTATTAGATGGGATCTCTTGCTCCAAGAATTTGATTTCCATATTATTGATAGAAAGGAAGCTGAGAACCCTGTTGCAGACATCTTTTGTCTAGGTTAGAGAATGTTCTTGATGACCCACTACCTATTGATGATAGCTTTCCTAGTGAAAATCTAGCGGTCATTAATGCTTCTCGTACTGCTCCATGGTATCCTAATTATGCTAATTACATTGTTGCTAAATTTATACCACCTAGTTTCACATACCAGCAAAAGAAAAAGTTCTTTTATGATTTAAGACATTACTTCTGGGATGACCCACACCTTTATAAAGAAGGTGTAGATGGTGTTATTAGACGTTGTGTACGTGAGCATGAACATGAACAGATCCTACACAAGTGTCACTCTGAACCATATGCAGGACAACACGCTGGAGATAGAACTGCACATAAGGTATTGCAGTCTGGTTTTTATTGGCGTACTCTCTTCAAAGATGCTCGTAAGTTTGTCTTGTCTTGTGATGAATGTCAAAGGATTGGTAATATTAGTAGACATCAAGAAATGCCTATGAACTATTCTCTTGTTATTGAACCATTTGATGTTTGGGGCTTTGATTATATGGGACCTTTTCCTGCCTCTAATGGTTACACACATATTTTAGTTGCTGTTGATTACGTTACTAAGTGGTAGAAGCTATTCCAATGAGTAGTGCTGATCATAACACCTCTATTAAGATGCTTAAAAGAGTTATTTTTCTGAGGTTTGGAGTCCCTAGATATCTTATGACTGATGGTGGTTCACATTTTATTCATGGTGCTTTTCGTAAAATGCTTGCTAAGTATGATGTTAATCATAGACTTGCATCTCCTTATCACCCACAGTCTAGTGGTCAAGTAGAGTTGAGCAATAGAGAGATCAAATTAATTTTCCAAAAGACTGTGAATAGATCTAGAAAGAATTGGTCCAAGAAACTTGATGATGCATTATGGGCCTATAGAACTGCATATAAAAATCCTATGGGTATGTCTCCGTATAAGATGGTTTATGGAAAAGCATGTCACTTACCTCTCAAACTTGAACATAAAGCATATTGGGCTATTAAAGAGCTCAATTATCACTTCAAACTTGCCGGTGAGAAGAGGTTGTTTGATATTATCTCACTTAATGAATGCAGAACCCATGCATATGAGAATGCCAAACTATTCAAAGAAAAAGTTAAAAGATGGCATGACAAAAGGATACAAAAGCATGAGTTTAACATAGGTGATTATGTGTTGCTATTCAACTCTCATTTAAGATTTTTTGCAGGAAAACTTCTCTCTAAGTGGGAAGGTCCTGACGTTATCGAGGAGGTCTATCGTTCCGGTGCTATAAAAATCAACAACTTCAAAGGCACAAGTCCAAGGGTGCTGAACGGTCAAAGAATCAAACATTATATCTCAAGTAATCCTATCAATGTTGAAACCAATATTATTCAAACCGTAACCTCGGAGGAATACATAAGGGACACTTTCCAGAATGTTTCACACTCCGAAAAGGAATAGGTATGTGGTACGGTAAGTAAATCGACTCCAAAACAGTTCTACTGGCAATTTTTCTTTGTTTTGGAATATTTAGGAATTTTGGAAAGAAAGAAGTAATCCGAGAAGGACACGAGGCCTCCACGAGGGTGGAGGGCGCGCCCACCCTTACTGGGCGCGCCCCCCTGTCTCATGGGCACCTCGTGTGCCTCCCGGACTCGATTTTCTTGCACGTTCATTCTTTTGGTCGGTAAAAATTCATTATATAATCTCCCAAAGGTTTTGACAACCGTATCACGCAAAAATTGTCTGTTTTTGTTTCGAGCTGTTGTTGTCGTAGATTTAGAGCAAGATTTCTTCTCAAGAGTCAGCTGGGGAGAGCCGGGTGTCTCACCCGACGCCAGGTCCATGAGCAAACAGTGATGCTTATCACTTTGGGCCATCAACAGAGGATGAGATGGAGGCCGACTTGAAAAGCATAGATGCCATGGAGGAGGATCAAGAAGTTACTTCCCGCTTCTAAGCAGGATTCATGATGAGGGAACTATAGAGCTCGGCTATTCCAAATTCGGTCATCCCTTCCAATGTTAAATTTCTTTCTTATGAAAATATGAAAAAGAGTGTCACTTGTTCTCCAGAAGCTATGCAACATCCTTTGGTAAAAGGAGCTTTAGCCGTCACGGGCAAGCTCCGCAAGGAAAATATGGACCTCAAACAACAAGTGAATAAGCTCGAGGAGGAGAATCATATCCTGAGGGGCATCATCGCGAAGAAGATCACAACACCAACTCTGAAGAAGGAGACATAATCACATGGGTATGGGCACTCCCCTTGGAAACTGCCAAGCTTGGGGGAGGTGCCCCGGTATCGCATCACCATCACACTCCTATCCTTACCGTTTTACTTAGTTCGATACCTTTAGTAATATCTTAATCTAGTAGAATGAACTTTTGGTATGAATTAGTTTTGGGTTTTGCTTTTGTGATCTCTTTATGTAATTGAGTCCGTGAGCTATCTATAATAAAGATTAGTTTTGATTCATGGGGCTTTGCTATCTTGCTATGATCTTGAGAAAATAGAAAGAATAAAAAGAAGTTCATATTGATCTTATGGATAGTAATGACTTCACATATAAAGAGTACGAGGCATAAAAGTTGTTGAGTGTTGCCAAACATAGTTTTGGTCATCGTTGAAATTAATAGGAAGTAATAAAGAAAGAGAGGTATCACATATAAATATACTATCTTGGACAGCTTTTATGATTGTGAGCACTCATTAAGTATGACATGCTAAAGAGTTGATGTTGGACAAGGAAGACAACGTAATGGTTTATGTTTTCTCACAACTTAGTTAAACTATATTGTCATTGATCTTCCCGACATGTTGAGCTTGCCTTTCCCCCTCATGCTAGCCAAATTCCTTGCACCAATTAGAGATACTACTTGTGCTTCCAAATATCCTTAAACCCAGTTTTGCCGTAAGAGTCCACCATACCTACCTATGGATTGAGTAAGATCCTTCAAGTAAGTTGTCATGTTGCAAGCAATAAAAATTGCTCTCTAAATATGTATGACTTATTACTGTGGAGAAAATGAGCTTTATACGATTGTGTCATATGGAAGTAATAAAAGCGACGGACTGCATAATAAAGGTTCATATCAAAAGTGACAATATAAAGTGATGTTCTTTTGCATTAAGATTTTGTGCATCCAACCCTAAAAGCACATGACACCCTCTGCTTCCCTCTGCGAAGGGCCTATCTTTTACTTTATGTCTTTACTTTATGCAAGAGTCAAGGTGATCTTGACCTTTCCCTTTTTCATTTTATCCTTTGGCAAGCACCTCGTGTTGGAATGATCCTGATATATATATATCCAATTGGATGTAAGTTAGCATGAACTATTATTGTTGACCTCACCCAAGGGTGAATACATTGGGAGGCGAACCTATGAGCCCCTATCTTTCTCAGTGTCTGATTAAAACTCCATAACCATAAGTATTGCGTGAGTGTTAGCAATTGTAGAAGACTATATGATAGTTGAGTATGTGGACTTGCTGAAAATCTCTATTCTTGACTCTTTCTGATGTTATGATAAATTGCAATTGCTTCAATGACTGAGATTATAGTTTGCTAGTTCTCAATGAAGTTTCTGAACCATACTTGACATTGTGAATAAATTGTTACTTGAGCATAAGAAATCATATGACAAAATCCATATATGTTGTTTTTATAAGAATGGTCATGATGCCCTCGTGTCCCTATTTTATTTTTTTCAACACCTCTATATCTAAACATGTGGACATATTTTTCGATTTCGGCTTCCGCTTGAGGACAAGCGAGGTCTAAGCTTGGGGGAGTTGATACGTCTATTTTGCATCATGCTTTTATATCAATAATTATTGCATTATGGGTTGTTATTACACATTATGTCACCATACTTATGGCCATTCTCTCTTATTTTACAAGCTTTATCATGAAGAGGGAGGATGCCGGCAGCTGGGATTCTGGCTGGAAAAGGAGCAAATATTGGAAACCTATTCTGCACAGGTCCAAAAATCCTGAAACTCCACGGAAGTCATTTTTGGAATTAATAAGAAATACTGAGCAAAGAAAACACCAGAGGGGGCCCACACCCTGGCCAAGAGGGTGGGGGGCGCGCCCCCCCTACTGGGCGCGCCCCCTATCTCCTGGGCCCCGTGGTGGCCCTTCGGTACCCATCTTCTGCTATATGAAGTCTTTTACCCTGGAAAAAAAATCATAAGCAAGCTCAAAGGACGAAACTCCGTCGCCACGAGGCGGAACCTTGGCGGAACCAATCTAGGGCTCCCGCGGAGCTGTTCTGCCGGGGAAACTTCCCTCTAGGAGGGGGAAATCATCACCATCGTCATCACCAACGACCCTCTCATCGTGAGGGGGTCAATCTCCATCAACATCTTCACCAGCACCATCTCCTCTCAAAACCATAGTTCATCTCTTGTATCCAATCTTGTATGAAAACCACAAATTGGTACATGTGGGTTGCTAGTAGTACTTATTACTCCTTGTAGTTGATGCTAATTGGTTTACTTGGTGGAAGATCATATGTTCAGATCCTTAATGCATACTAATACTCCTCTGATCATGAACATGAATATGCTTTGTGAGTAGTTACGTTTGTTCCTGAGGACATGGGTGAAGTGTTGCTATTAGTAGTCATGTGAATTTGGTATTCGTTCGATATTTTGATGGGATGTATGTTGTGTCTCCTCTAGTGGTGTTATGTGAACGTCGACTACATGACACTTCACCATTATTTGGGCCAAGAGGAAGGCAATGGGAAGTAATAAGTAGATGAAGGGTTGCTAGAGTGACAGAAGCTTAAACCCTAGTTTATGCATTGCTTCGTAAGGGGCTGATTTAGATCCACTAGTTTCATGCTATGGTTAGGTTTACCTTAATACTTCTTTTGTAGTTGTGGATGCTTGCAGTAGGGGTTAATCATAAGTGGGATGCTTGTCCAAGAAAGAGCAGTACCCAAGCACCGGTCCACCCACATATCAAATTGTCAAAGTACGGAACGCGAATAATCTGAGCGTGATTAAAACTAGCTTGACAATAATTCCCATGAGTCCTCGGGAACGCTTTTCTCATTATTAGAAATTTTCCAGGCATGTCCTTTACTACAAAAAGGATTGGGCCACCTTGCTGGCACTTTATTTACTTTCATTGCTTGTTACCCGTTACCAATTATCTTATCACAAAACTATCTGTTACCTACAATTTCAATGCTTGCAGAGAATATCTTACTGAAAACCGCTTGTCATTTCCTTCTGATCCTCATTGGGTTCGACACTCTTACTTATCGAAAGGACTACCATAGATACCCTATACTTGTGGGTCATTAGCTGACCTACCACAACCGGGTGGAGAGATCCATTGGTAAAAGCCCGTCCGGGGAAAGTCAAAGGGTTAGATCTCATGGTCAACCGCTATAGGGTTAGGCGGGAAGGGGGGCTGGGGGGGTACCAATGCCACCGATGCGTTGCACCGGGCCCTCATACATGGCGTAAGGTGTGCTGGCATGTATGAAGAGGCAACATGCGGCTACGGGGTGTGCCCCCCCTCACGGACGGTGATGACATGGTAGTAAACGCTCTGCGGTAATGGTGCGGCGTGAATATTATTGAATACTCAGAGCGCGATAAAATCATGAGTTTTTACACGACATGGGCACATGTGCTATAGGACCGATGGTAAATTTTAATAATTTTTGGTGATGCAGAAGTATCTTAACACTTCCCTCTACGCGGATTGCTCTTCGCGTGTCTACGATTGTGGTAGGTGGCCTCCGGGGGCTAGCATGCCGCCAAATCTTGTGTCGGTGACCTATCACAAGTCAGGAAGTGTTGTGGCGGTTGCAAACACCCAGCACGCATCTCTGGTGTGTGGCCCCCCTCACGGACGGCGCCACCACTACATGGAGGGGGGAAACGGCCGCGTCGGGTCTACCTGGAGAGGATCTTCCTGTGAGTTTGGCCTGGACGTTGCTCCCAAGTGTTCCTATGGGCTGAGCTAACACTGTCGTGTCGAGAGGTCCACTGGTCAAAGTCCGTCCGAGAAAACTCGAAGGGTTAGATATTGTGATCAACTACTCCAGGGTTAGGTGGGACGGTGGCCCAGTGGGGGGTAGCAATGCAAACAGAGTGTCGCACTGGGCCCTCATTTATGGTGTAAGGTGTGGTGGCATGGCTGGAGAGGAAGCAGGCGTCTACGGGGTGTGGGCCCCCTCACGGACAGCGCCGCCGCCGGCACCTAGAGTGGGGAAACGGCCGCGTCGGGTCTACCTGGAGGGGCTCTTCCTATGGGTTTCTCCTGGACGTTGCTCCCAAATGTTCCTATGGGCTGACCTACCACAACTGGGTGGAGAGGTCCATTGGTCAAAACCCGTCCGGGGAAAGTCAAAGGATTAGAATGAAGGAAATATGCCCTAGAGGCAATAATAAAGTTATTATTTATTTCCTCATATCATGATAAATGTTTATTATTCATGCTAGAATTGTATTAACCGGAAACATAATACATGTGTGAATACATAGACAAACACAACGTCACTAGTATGCCTCTACTTGACTAGCTTATTGATCAAAGATGGTTATGTTTCCTAACCATAGACATGTGTTGTCATTTGATTAATGGGATCACATTATTAGGAGAATGATGTGATTGACATGACCCATTCCGTTAGCCTAGCACTTGATCGTTTAGTATATTGCTATTGCTTTCTTCATGACTTACACATGTTCCTGTAACTATGAGGTTATGCAACTCCCGTTTACCGGAGGAACACTTTGAGTACTACCAAACGTCACAACGTAACTGGGTGATTATAAAGAAGTACTACAGGTGTCTCCAAAGGTACACGTTCGGTTGGCGTATTTCGAGATTAGGTTTTGTCACTCCGATTGTCGGAGAGGTATCTCTGGGCCCTCTCGGTAATTGTCGGAGTAATTGGACACGGATACCCCGAAGACGGCAAGACGATATTCCAAGACATCGGGGCTAGCAAAGCCCCTCAGTCCGACTCCCCGGCCGCCCAGGCCGACTGTAGGCTGCTGACTGCACCACCAGGCCGACTGCGGGCTGCCGACTGCACCACGAGGCCGACTGCTAGCTGCCGACTCCCCGGCCGCCCAGGCCGACTGCGGGCTGCCGACTGCACCACCAGGCCGACTGTTGGATGCCGACTCCCCGGCCACCCAGGCCGACTGCGGGCTGCCGACTGCACCACCAGGCCGACTGCTGGCTGCCGACTCCCCGGCCGCTCAGGCCGACTGTTGGCTGCCGACTGCGCCAACCAGCCGGCTGCCGACTACGCCAACCAGCCGACTGCCGACTGCAGCCCCACGCGACCCCGACGTGACGACCGTACCAGGCACTGTTCACGTGACACCCCAGCCATCATGTACAGTGTCACTTGTCCCCTGGCACTATTTATGAAGTGACCCAGGGGACAAGGATGACACCCCACCATGCCACTAGCTAGCTAGCTACCATGCCTACATAGCTTACATCCTAAGCTAACTCCCCCTATATATATGAGCATCCATCCATCCATCCAGGATGGACTCACTCTCCCACACACTCACGCGTGCATGCTCAGGCACATGCGGCCACACACACATCTATGCTCATATGCATATACGAGGCCAGATGCCAGATGCCTATGGCACTGACCTCAGATACAGCTCCAGGAGCACTCTGTACAAGATATATCAGATATACTCAGACATGCAGGAGTAGGGGTGTTATCTCTCCGGAGAGCCCCGAACCTGGGTAAACTAGCGCGTGCTACTCGCATACCCGTCCCTGGATATTCCGGCAGCAGTCTTGCCCTCACACGAAGCCACCTTGTGGCATATGTCGTGTTGCAACACCCCCCGTGAGAATACCACAACAGTTGGCGCCCACCGTGCTGCTGCTGGTTTCGCAGTCCGGGCGGGACCATCTTCATCATCTCCGTCGCGGCGTCGCGTCGTCTCTCCGGTAGCGCTCGGGGGCTCGACTTCGACCCGCCCCCAGAGCGGCCGCACGGGACGGCGCGTCCTCGCCGCCTTCATCATCACCACCGTTGCGACGCCGGTTATCCGTCAAAGCGCGCGCTGTGCGCGGGGCCTCGTTTCGGTCGACCGTGGCCATCCACACGCGGCTTGCGTTTGCTCCCCTCCGCGTTGCGCCTTGCTTTGGCTGGCACGCGAGCGCTCGCTCCTCCATTTATCGCCTGTACAAGCTAGCTAGCTGCTAAGTCAAATAGTCAAACCATTGGCCACACTAGCAAAACACCACCCAGACTACAACTACACACTGCATGTGCCTTGGTCGGATGTTCCATCCCCGCGTTGCTCCGACCGGCTCCGCGCATCCACGTGCTGCTGTGCCGTTGCTTGGCCCCGCCTCCAGCCGTCGCTGCTCCTGCCCGCGGCCCTACTGCCGCTCCGGTCCCCCTCCGCGCTGCTGTGCTTTGACGATGCTCCAGCCCCGTGTCTGCGCCGGCTTCGTGCCCCGACCCCGTCGCAGCTTCCCCGCGACCCGGCCTGCGTCGGGCCGGCTCCGCTCGTGCCTCGGCCGATTCCTCTCGGGTCGTGTCCACGCCGGCTTCTCCTCCCGTCCGGCGTCCCGCTAGCCAGCACCGCGTGACCCGGCCATGCAGCTCGTCCCACTCCTGCCGTCTCCGCCCCCGACGCCCGCAACCCGGCCCGCATCCGCCGCGCTCCGCCCGCCCTGCGCGCCTCCCCGCCGGCCTCCTGCGCTGCCGGGCTCGCTCGCCCAGCGTCGGGCTCGTCTGCAGCCAGCCTCGCCTGCGCGGCGCCGACTCGCCTCCTCTGAACCCCGGGCCGGGTCGCCGCTCCGGCCGGCTCCGCCCCCGCGGCCGGGCTCTCCGCCCCGCGCCATCTGGCCTCCGTCGCTCCCTGCCGGCTCCCGCCAGCTCGGCCGGCTCCCGAGCACCGCCACTCCCGGCCCTGCTCCGCCCCCGGCCGCGCCGGCGTCCGTCGTCGCACCACCGGCCGCCTCCACCCGTGGCCTGACCGCGCCCACTCCTGGCGTCGCCCCACGCCCCTGCCGGCTTCGTCGCCCGCCGTCTCTGCCGCTACCCGGACTGCCGGCTTCGTTGCCCGCTGTCTCCGCCGCGACCCGGACGGCCGTCTTCGCCGCCCGCCGTCTTCGCCGCGACCCGGACTGCCGGCTTCGTCGCCCGCCGTGTCCGCCGCGACCCGGATGGCCGGCTTCGTTGCCCGCCGTCTCCGCCGCGACCCGGACGGCCGGCTTCGCCGCCTGCCGTCTCCGCCGCCACCTGGCCCCTCTGCGCTCCCAGGTCTGCTCGCGTTGCTCAACTCCTGCGGCCGGGTGCTCGTTCAAAAGAAAGGGGGAGTGGGTGTCGGTTGGAGAAAAGAAGAAGAAAAAGAAAGACGGGCCGGCTACCCCAGTGGCCGGCTGAAGAAAAATGGCAGAGTGCCTAGCCGGCTACATGCAAAAAAAAAGAAAAAGAAAGATGGGCCGACTACCCCAGTGGCCGGCTGAAGAAAAATGGCAGAGTGCCTAGCCGGCTACATGCAAAAAAGAGAGAGAGAGGCCGGCTGGGAGAAAAAGTAAAAGGGCCGACTGCCCACGTTGACTAAGAGAAAAGCCAGGCCGGGCACACAGCCGACTGACTGAAAAAATATAGAAAAAAAAGAGAAGATAATGTAGTCGTCGGGAGATCCGGCCCGACTGCTCAGCAGTCGCCCCGAATCTTGGGGGCTACACTGACGCGCCCCCGCGAAGAAGACAAAGTAGTTACCGGGAGATCCGGCCTGACTGCTCAGCAGTCAGCCCGAATCTCGGGGGCTACACCCAGCGGGTGCGCTGGCGCGCCCCCACGAAGATTGCAGACAAGAGAAGAGTTTTGTCCGGCTGCCAGCAGCCGGCAGAAGAGAAAAAGAAGAAGAAGGGCGTTGCAAGACGCCTCGTCGCCTGGCCGGTCGAGCCTGACCAGCCGGGGCCCCGCTTCGAGCACCCGGGGGCTCGAAGGCCACACCCAGCGGGTTGCGCCGGCGCGCTCCGCGAGCGCCGAGCCGCGCCGGCCGTCTTAGGCAAACTCCGCCTTAGCTACACGAAAATCAATGTGAGCTCCTCATCTGCATATTTTTGCATCACGCAAGCACGGATAACACCGAGCGATGCTCGGGGGCTATCTCCGCGTTTTTATTGCTGTCGCACCACTGTTCGCCCCGGCGCCAGCCAGAGTTGGCCCGGGGGCTGGCCGCTTGGCCTGAGACGTTTTTTCCCGCAGACGGCTTAGTAGCATGTGGAGTACCAAAGGCCCACCTCTCAGCCACAGACCGCAGAGCGGCTGTCCGGATAGCAAGAGTGAACGCTGGAGGTCGCCCACGCGAAAAACGTCCGGGAAGAGAAACGCTTCGGGCGACCCGACCATTTCCTTTACAAGTATCAACTCGGTTGAATCTGCTCCCAGACTTTGAGTACTTTACACTCCACTTCGCGGCCCACTCTCAGCCACAGACCGCAGAGCGGCTGTTCGGCGAGCGAGAGCACAAGCCAAAAAGCGGAGGGAACACGAAAAAGATTAAGGGGGCTCGGACGAAACCGAGTCGGCACCCTCCGCATAAAACTTGCAATGCTAAAAGCAATCATTTGATATATTCGCATGGACTAACTTTGTCTTTTTTCATGATCATTTCCACGAACACTCACCAAAAAACCTCCGCCCAACTTTGCTAAGTTACCCGGAGGCTTGGGGGCTACTGTCGGAGTAATTGGACATGGATACCCCGAAGACGGCAAGACGATATTCCAAGACATCGAGGCTAGCAAAGCCCCTCAGTTCGACTCCCCGGCCGCCCAGGCCGACTGCAGGCTACTAACTGCACCACCAGGCCGACTGCGGGCTGCCGACTGCACCACCAGGCCGACTGCTGGCTGCCGACTCCCCGGCCGCCCAGGCCGACTGCGGGCTGCCGACTACATCACCAGGCCGACTGCTGGCTGCCGACTCCCCGGCCGCCCAGGCCGACTGCGGGCTGCCGACTGCATCACTAGGCCGACTGCTGGCTGCCGACTCCCCGGCCGCCCAGGCCGACTGTTGCCTACCGACTGCGCCAACCAGCCGGCTGCCGACTACGCCAACCAGCCGACTGCCGACTGCAGCCCAACGCGACCCCGACGTGACGACCGTACCCCGCACTATTCACGTGATACCCCAACCATCATGTACAGTGTCACTTGTCCCCTGGCACTATTTATGAAGTGACCCAGGGGACAAGGATGACACCCCACCATGCCACTAGCTAGCTAGCTACCATGCCTACATGGCTTACATCCTAAGCTAACTCCCCCTATATATATGAGCATCCATCCATCCATCCAGGATGGACTCACTCTCCCACACACTCACGCATGCATGCTCAGGCACATGCGGCCACACACACATCTATGCTCATATGCATATACGAGGCCAGATGCCAGATGCCTATGGCACTGACCTCGGATACAGCTCCAGGAGCACTCTGTACAAGATATACCAGATATACTCAGACATGCAGGAGTAGGGTTGTTATCTCTCCGGAGAGCCCCGAACCTGGGTAAACTAGCGCGTGCTACTCGCATACCCGTCCTTGGATATTCCGGCAGTAGTCTTGCCCTCACACGAAGCCACCTTGTGGCATATGTCGTGTTGCAACACCCCCCATGAGAATACCACGACATTTAAATGTCGGCGGTTGGGTACGACATATGCCAAAGGATGGCTTATCATGGTGGGAGCGAGTAGAACGTCGCCGGTGCCTGGAAGCGGGATGAGGCGAAGACATGCACGCCGACGGAACTTACCCAGCTTCAGGGCTCTCCTAGGAGATAACACCCCTACTGCTGCTCTGCGGGGTCTCCGCATGATCACTAAAGCAAAGTGGCTACAATGGTGCTCCTGGAGCTGTTTCGGGAGGCAGGAGAGGGCAAGGCTAGCTCTCTCCTCCCCGTGCTATCTGGCCTATCTCTATTTAGGTCCGAACCCTTTGCATGGGTGCCCCGGGGGGTTTATATAGGCCTACCCCCCGGGGGTACAATAGTAATCCGGCTGGGCGCGGGTCCCAGCCGTCTGTCTCTTAGGCCGCCGTCCTTCCCGCCGGCTTCTGGGGCCCGCCGACTGGCGGGTCCCGCGGACAGGCTTGATACTGTAGCGGCACTCCTAATGACGCAGGCTCGGTCATCGGGTTGTGGCAACAGTGCCGCCGTCTATCGGGCGATCACTGTCGCCATTCCCCATCTTATCTGGTTAATGGCTCGTGGGGCCCTGGGAGGAGTCGGCCGACTCCAGGGAGGCCGACTCCCACAGGTCCGTCTTCTAGTTGCCCAGGCCGCCTTCGGCCCACCCACTGACAGGCGGGCCTGCCGCCTTTGGGTCGTACAGGTCAGCATCGTCGGCATAGTGTACTGCGCACTGTGGCTGAGATCAGGGCAGGCATGGCAACAGTGCCGCATCTCGCCGGAGATCTTCCAGTGATACGGCTCACTGTAGCCATGCCGGCCCTTCGTAAGCAGGGGGGAACGGCCATGCCGTGACCGTACCCCGCATCGTACTTCGAGATGAGGGAGGAGTCTTGGGCCGACTCTCCATAGTCGGCCTCTCTGGAGGTCGCCATCTTGGAGTCGGCTTATCTAGGAGTCGCCGTCTGGGACTCGGCATATTTTGGAGTCGCTCCTGGGACTCGGCCTGAGGGGCGCGTCCTGCCCCGATGTCTTGAAATGTCCTGGGCCTCGGGTTTGCCTACCCGTGGCCCATTATTCCGACAGTAGTCCCCGAAGCTGGTGAAGCCCTGCGGTTGCTGCATTGTGGGGCTTCAACAGTTTCAATCTTCAAAGTGCAGACTCTGGAACTCGGCTGCCGTCTTCCCTTGGGCCGACTGTCGAAAGTTGGAGGTTTAGTGAGTAGCCGCATCTCGAAAGTCGCGGCGGGAAACCAGGCGGCGTGCCTGATACGCTTCCCCACTGCCACCAGGGCGGTCCTATCGCGTGGCGCCACGTGGGGAGAACAGTCTGCCTGTCCACGCGCGCGACGGGATGGGCCGTCAGGCGGGGCCCGCCACTACCGCGCCTCGGCATACGAACGAATCCGTTGCGGCCATGGACGGTTGGTTTTCCCACGTCGTTACTACGCGCAGTAACTTCGTGGGGTAAATCATGGGGCGGCGTGGGGCATCGTGCGCAGTTAATCCCACGCCCGCCCCCTCGGCTTCTCAGCCCGCAGGGCTATAAGTAGGCGGGGGGAAGCGGAGCGACACAGCTCGCGCGCCCTTCCTCCCCGCTCCCCCGCCTCATCTTGCTTTCTCTCCCTCCTGCCTCCGCTGTTTGAGCAAGAGCACACCATACTACAGCGATGAGCTCTTCCTCCGCCGCGGCCCCCGCCGTGCGCTCCGGCGTATGGGGCAGCTCGGAGGTAGAAGAAGAACACATCGAGTTCCTCCGCCAGACACGCCGTCTCCCCAGCGCGGACCTCGTGCGCGCCCGCGCTGCTCTGGAGGGGGAAATCCGGCCGGCACCGGAAGAGGGCGAGCGGGTCATCTTCCGCTCGCACCTCATGCGCGGCCTGGGGCTGCCGGCGAGCGGCTTCTTCCGCTCGTTCTTGGAGTTCCACAGTCTTCAGCCGCACCACCTCACTCCGAACACGGTGGTGTTGCTCTCCGCCTTCGCCACTCTGTGCGAAGGTTTCCTGGGCGTTCTCCCCACCATCGAGCTGTGGGGAGAATTCTTCTCTTCTAAGCTCGGCACGCACATCGCTGGCGTGCCGGCTCAGTGCGGCGCCTTCATCGCGATGCGGCGCTCGACGGCCGACAACCCCTTTCCTCCCATCATGCTGATCAAGTCGGTGAAGATGTGGCAGCGCTCGTACTTCTATGTGAAGAACCTCGCCTCCGACGGCGACTGGGTCAACTTGCCGCCTTACAACGCCGCTCCCCTGACTGGGAGGCTCCCCAGCTGGTCCCACCGAGTCAAGACGCTGACTCCCGGTGGAGCCGCCGCTGTAGCGCGACTCTGAGTCTTGACGCAGTCGGAGGGACTCGTCGGGGCTGACTTGCTGGCCGCCTTCGTGGCGCGCCGAGTTCTCCCGCTCCAAGGCCGGCCTCACCTGATCTGTCAGATGAGCGGCCTCCGAGACCCAAGTCGGATGAGCACCAAGGAGATGCCCCGCAAGGAGGTGGCAAATATGGTGAATTATATCGCGCACTTCGAGTTCGAGGAGGACTGGCAGTTCGGCAAGGAGCCGTACTTGCGCGACAACCCTCCACCAGTAGTAAGTCGCGTCCCCCTATCGTTTTGTCTTTTTTTTTCGCAGCCGACTTCGACTTCTGACTCTTGTTGGCTTCTTCTGAACTAGAATCCTCTGATGCAGCCTGCCGCCGGCGCCACGAGACAGCCCCGCGAGTATGTTCCCGACCGCGCGGAGAGCGACGTCGACGATCCCGACTTGGGGCGGCGGCGATGGAAGCCGACGCCGAAGGCGGGGGAGGAGGAGCAGAAGGTGACTTCAGGCCCTCGTCCACCTTCGGCGACTGGCCTGACAACGACGCCGAAGGCGAAGTCGCTCCGTGCCACTAGCTGAGGATCGGCCCGTCGGGCGCCGGCTCCTCCGCCGGCCTGGCCGGCCAAGGTGGTGCGAAGAGGCATCACGCCGGGCCGAGTCTGCCCGGCGGCAAATTGAAGAAGTTCAAGGGGGCGGCCGCCTCGACCAGACGAGAGGAGGCGGCCGCGAAGGCCAACCGCTTCCCAAGGGAAGTGAGAAAGCCGCCGCTAGTCTCTGCGTGAGTCTTTATACTTTTTTATTTTCCCTTGTTGAATCTTGTCCGAATCTTTTTGTTATATACTCCCTCCACTCTTCTTCAGGGCCCCTCTTTCCTTGAGAGAGTCGTCGTCCCCTCCATCATGGGGTCGGCAGAGACGTCCCCCAATACTCGGCGGCCCAACCCCGCCGCCGACTTCCCGGAGGCGACGGAGCGGAATGCGCGGGAGAAGCGCGAGGAGGAGGAGGCCGAACGTCTGGAGAAGGCGGAGGCCGACAGGGCGGCCGCCTCCGCCCAGAAGAAGCTGGATGATGCCGAAGCCGCCCTTGCGGCGAGACGGCGTGCCGAGGAGGCCGCGCGTCACCGATCGGCGATGCTCGTCCCCCCACTATCGTCTGCACCTCCGGAGTTCACGGGGCAGACCGGGGAAGCCGGCACCGACAACCCCATCGTGGAGAAGGAGAGTGGCGAAGCCTCCATGTCGGACACTCTCGTGCCGCCACCGCCGCCTGCACCACCGTCTGGGAGACCGCACGGCAAACAGCCGGTGGGTCCATCGGAGCCGCCAGCCATGGACGAAGCCGAGGCACGGCTGCTTCTCCAAGTCGCCTCGCCGGCGCGCCGCTGTCTTGAGAGGGCGACCTCGGCGCCGCGACCTCGGGAGACCGGCGCTGCCAGCTCAGCAGCCCTAGACGCCGAGGCCACAAGCGCCGCGCCCATCGGGTGGGTGCGCGGAGGCAGCACTGGGCCACTAAATCAATTGCTCCTAGAAGTCCAGGCGAAGTTGCGGGCCGAAGGCGACGCCCTTCAAGCCTGCACCAGAGCGCACCTAGCCGCGCGAACGGTCGTCCGAGTAAGTTTCTTTTCCTTCTTGATTCTTGTTTTTCTCTGTGGGGGCGCGCCAGCGCACCCACTGGGTGTAGTCCCCGAGTTCCGGGCCGGCTGCTGAGCAGGCGGTTCGGAACTCCCTCTGGCGAGTTCCAAACACTAACTTCGTCTTCAATGATTTATTGCAGGAGTATCACAACCTCCGCGCCACTTCCTTCAACCGCAATGTTGAGGAGTTGAGCAAGCGGGCTGCCGACTTGTCGGATAGCCGGAGTGAGTTCTTCTTCTTCGCGGGGGCGCGCTGGCGCACCCGCGGGCTGTAGTCCCCGAGATTCGGGCCGACTGATGAGCAGTTGGGCCGGATCTTCCCGACGATCTTCTTTGTTGATGACTCATTTGTTTCCTCTTTCATTTTTCAGGAGCCAACGCCGCTCTTCAGGAGCAGCAGGGCGAGGCCAATACCGCCCATCGTGCCAAGGAGGAGGAGTGTGGCAGGATCGCCACAGAGCGCGACCTGCTGGCGGCGCAGCTGGCCGAGCAGAAGGAGCTGCTCAAGAAGGCGCAGGACGAGGCCGAGAAGAAGAAGCCGCTCTCCTGGCCGAGTTCGAGAGGATATTGTGGCGATGCCGAGCAGAAGGAGCTGCTCAAGAAGGCGCAGGACTGACAGGGAGGCGATGCTGACCTCCGGCTTCCACGAGATCGAGGATATTATGGATGGTACGTTTCTTTCGTTTCTTCGGGCTTCCGACTATGTGCCGGGCCGACTTCTGATTTTTCGGCTTGCTTCTTTTTTGTCTTGGCAGACTTCTTGCCTGGTCACTCGCACGCGGTCCCTCTGGCCATCGAGGCTGCTCGTGAGGCACGAAGGGCAAATGGTGAGGAGATCGCCGCCAATGCCCCTCGAACAGTTGATGAACAGCTCCTGAGCATTGAAGCCCGTCTTCGTCCGGCCCACCGGCAGATGCGCCAGCTTCAGTGTGCCGGCGCCCAGGCGGTTGCCGCTTTGTGGCCGGATATGCCGGCTCTGCGCACCGCCAGTCGGACCGCCGACTGGCTGGAAGTCGCTACCGGCCGTCTTGAGGCCTGGAAGGGCTCCACGGCCCGGGCCGGAGCGTGCCGGGCCTTGGAGTTCGTCAAGGCGTGGTATCCAGGGCTGGACCTGGACCGTCTGGCCGTGTTCCCGTCAGAAGCCCAGGCCGAGCTGGAGGCCGTGGAGGGCGCCCTTATCGAGCCTGCGGCGGCCATCGCCGAGTACACGGACACCAGCGTCTTCGTGCCCGAGCGGGCTGAAGGCGGCGAGGAAGTGCCGGCAAAGTGGTTCGGGATGAACCCGGAGTATGGCGAGGACTCGGCGAAGGTGATCGACTCCGGCACCAAGGAGGAGGACGAGGCGGAGGCCGAAGGCGAGGCGGAGGTGCCAGAAGACGGAGCAGGCGGCCAGCCTCAGCTCGACCGCGCCTCCAGTAACGAGCCGCGTCAAGAGAAGGCGACTCCCGCCGGAGGCGATCAAACCGAGACCGCCCAGCCGACTGCCCCGGCGCCTGACACCGCCGTCTCTTCCGATCCTCCAATCCCAGATGCCGCCTCCTAGGCTGTCTTTTTTGCCTCTGTTTGTCTGTCTTAGTAATCTTTTGAAAACTTTGTTAGATTCGAACAATTCCACCTGCGGGGTGTATCTTGAACTTCTATTCGAAGATTCGGCCAAGGGCCTATGTAAATATTAATCTGCTTTCCATCTTTCCTTGCTTACCGCTCTTTAGGCTTTTCCTTTTGCCGCCTTCCTTTAGTCGCTGCCTTGCCAGTCGGGCAGCCGCTCTGCAGACTGTCGCTGGGTCAAGTGCTTGGCTACTTCGGGAAGGCAAGTACTTGGCCGTTTAGAGTTTCTTTAGCAAGTCAGATAGAAAGCGACTGGCCGACTACTCAAGAGTCGGCCTTCCTTAATAGAGGCTAATAAAGACGGCGAGCCGGCTACTCATGAGTCGGTTTTCCGCTTCAGAAATGCTGGAGGCCGTCTTACGCTATGTTCGTGCTTTAGGTCCTTAGCCATTTTTCGTGTGGGCGCCCGTTCTTCCTCACTCCTGCCTGCCTCACAGTCGCTCTACGAGCTGCGGCTTTTCCAGGAGGCGGATTGGGCAGCGCACACTACTTGTCTGACTGCGGGAAGCTTCTCATAGCGCAAGGCGGCGAGTCCCCGGGCCGACTAGTCTGGCCCGGTGCCAAGCGGCTTGGAATGAAAGTAATGTACTCGGAGGCATAATTCTTATCGTACAAATAACAAAATGGGAAGTCCTCGAGCTCGTCTCGGGGGGCCCAAAGTCTTACTATTTTAATACAAAGGGGTAGTGTGAGACATACTGCATCAACTGTAAAATCTTCGAAGAAGATTTGCATTCCACGGGAGCTCTGTCTCTTTGCCGGAGTCGTCCTCTTGCGCGCTCGGGGCTTCTGAGCGTCGATCAGATAGTAGGCGTCGTTCCCTAGCACCTTGCTTATGATGAAGGGGCCTTCCCAAGGTGCCGACAGCTTGTGCTGGCCGGCTGTTCGCTGGATCAGCCGGAGCACAAGGTCGCCTTCTCGGAAAGATCTTGGCCTGACCTTCCTGTTGTAGTATCGACGCAAGCTCTGCTGTTAGATGCTGGACCAGCTGAGTGCCAACAACCGGCCTTCTTCCAGCAGATCGACGCCGTCTTGACGTGCTTCTTCTGCTTCTTCCTTGTTTTACATGGTGACTCGCGGGGAGTCGAATTCTATGTCCGTTGGGATGACGGCTTCGGCGCCATAGACGAGGAAGAAGGGTGTGAAGCCGGTTGACTTGTTTGGAGTCGTGCACAGACTCCAGAGGACGGCTGGCAGCTCCTCAAGCCAACAGCCGGCAGATTGCTCCAACGGTACGATGAGTCGAGGCTTGATGCCGGACAAGATGAGGCCGTTCGCTCGCTCCACCTGGCCGTTTGACTGCGGATGGGCAACGGACGCTAAGTCCAGTCGGATGCCCTGCGTCGCGCAGAAACGGGCCAAGGCGCCTTTGGCAAAATTCATGCCATTGTCGGTGATGATGCTGTGTGGGATGTCGTACCGAGTTGTGATGTCAGCGATGAAGGTTACTGCAGTCGGACCATTCAACTTCTTGATGGGTTTCACCTCCACCCACTTGGTGAACTTGTCTACTGCGACAAGTAGGTGAGTCAAGCCACCTCGTGCCGTATTGAACACCATGTCCAGGCCCAGACTGCAAAGGGCCAGGCGATGGGGATAGTCTTGAGTGCGGAAGCTGGCTGAAGTGGCTTGGAACGGAAAATCTGGCACCCCTTGCACTTTTGGACTAACTCTTTGGCCTCTTCCAGGGCGGTTGGCCAGAAGAAACCGTGCCGGAAGGCGTTGGCGACGAGTGCCCTGGAGGCCGCGTGGTGACCGCACTCGCCTTCATGGATGTCTCTGAGGATTGCTTGACCTTGTTCTGCCTCGACGCAGCGTTGGAAAACGCTGCTAACGCTGCGCCTGACCAGCTCTCTGTTGACTATGGTGTAGGCTGCTACTCGGCATTGCACTTGCCGAGCCGAGATTTCATCCATTGGCAGTTCTCTGTTTACCAGGAACCTGAGGATGGGCTGGGCCCATGAAGGTGCTGCTATTTCTTCAACTGCCACTAGTGCGACTTGGATAAGGGCGGCCGGGCTGGGAGGCGGCAGGTTGGAGTCCGTAGCCGCTTGCTGATTTGACAAATTCCTGGGGCCGACTGGAGCAGTCCCCGGGCCGTGCTCTGGAGTCTTTGATCTCGCTACTGCAGTCCCCGGGCTGGGTTCTGAAGTCCCTGGGCCGGCTTCGACTGTATGTTTCTTGGAGTCGGATCCGTCATCCTCAGGCGGAGCGGCACATAGATTGAATCTGATTCGGGTGACGGCTTGATAGAAGGCTTGAGGAGGCACCGGAGGGCAACACCAGATGGTATTGCCTGGCGGGTGGAGCCGATTCGTGCCAAGGCGTCTGCTTGGTCGTTGTCGTTCCATGGCACGTGGAGGAACTCGCACCCCTCGAAGTATCCACTGAGTTGCTGGACGAGGAAATGATAGCTCGCCATATTTGTATCCTTGGCGTCCCAATCGCCAGATGATTGTTGGACCACCAAGTCAGAGTCGCCATAACACAGGATCCGGCGAATGCCGAGTTCTTTGGCAAGCCGGAGCCAGTGGATGAGCGCCTCATACTCGGCCACGTTGTTGGAGGCGGCGAAGTGGATCTGCAGCACATATCTGAGCTTGTCGCCCTTGGGGAAAGTGAGGACGACGCCGGCTCCCAAGCCGGTGCGCATCTTGGAGCCGTCAAAGTGCATCCGCCAATGGGTGGAGTCGGGCGCTGGCGGCAGATACTGGGTCTCGGCCCAGTCGACGAGGAAGTCGGCCAGTGCTTGCGACTTGATGGCGGTGCGGGGCTCGTAGTAGATGGTGTAGGGGGCCAGGTCGATGGCCCATTTGGCCACCCGGCCAGAAGCGTCTCGGCTTCCGATGATCTCGGACAGTGGAGCTGTGCAGACCACAGTGATTGGATGCTCCTGGAAGTAGGGCTTCAATTTCTTGCCGGCGAAATGCACGCCGTAGCACATCTTCTGGTAATGGGGGTAGTTCTGCTTGGAGGCCGACAGTACCTTGCTCAAGTAATATACCGGTCTCTGGACAGGTAGCGCCTTGCCTTCCTCCTTGCGCTCGACTACAATGACTGTGCTGACTACTCGGCTGGTGGCGGCAATGTAGAGGAGCATGGGCTCTTTGGGAGTCGTAGCCGCCAGCACAGGGGAGTAGTCAACATCTTCTTTAGTTGGAGAAAAGCCTCGTCCGCCTTGGGAGTCCACTCAAAGAAGGTCGTCTTCTTCATGAGCTGATACAGGGGGAGAGCCTTCTCGCCCAGCCGACTGATGAATCGGCTGATGGATGCCAAATAGCTGGTGAACTTCTGCACATCTAACAGTCGTCTGGGTGCTTCCATCCTCTCGATGGCCTTGATCTTCACAGGGTTGCACTCTATGCCGCGTTCAGAGACCAGGAAACCGAGGAGCTGGCCGGCTGGTACTACAAAAACGCACTTCTCTGGGTTGAGCTTGATCTGGAATCGGCGCAGATTCTCAAATGTCTCCTTGAGGTCCTCCAGCAAGGTTCCACGCTTCTCTGTCTTCACCACCACGTCATCCACATAGACGTGGGCATTTCTGCCGAGTTGCTTCAGGAGGCACTTCTGCATGCAACGCTGAAAGGTGGCGCCGGTGTTTCTCAAACCGAACGTCATGGTCAGGTAGCAGAAGGATCCAAACGGCGTGATGAAGGCGGTCTTCAGTCTGTCAGCCGGGTTCAGCTTGATCTAGTGATATCCTAAATATGCGTCTAGGAAACTCAACAGCTCGCATCCGGCTGTGGAGTCTATCACCTGATCAATTCTCGGCAGAGCAAATGGGTCCTTGGGGCAGGCTTTGTTGAGGCTTGTGTAATCAATGCACATCCGCCACTGCTTGTTCTTCTTCAGCACCAGTACTGGGTTTGCCAACCACTCTAGAAAAAATACTTCCATGATGAAGCCGGCTGCTAGGAGCCGGGCTATCTCTTCTCTGACAACTCTTCTTTTTTCTTCTGACAGGTGGCGTAGAGGCTGCCTGACGGGCTTCATATCAGATCGGACGTGTAATTTGTGCTCGGCGAATTCCGTCGGGACACCAGGCATGTCCTTGGGGGACAATGCGAAGATGTCGCGATTCTCACGGAGGAAATCGATGAGCTCGCCTTCCTATTTGCTGTCAAGGCCTGTGCCCATGACAGCGTACCTCTCCGGGTGCTCCGGGTCCAACGGTATCTTCTTTGTTTCTCTAGCCGGCTAGAATGATCCTTCTGCTTCCGACTCCTTGGGGTCGGGCGATAACTCGGGTTGCTTGCCGGCCATCGCCACGACCCGATCAAGAAGCCGTTTCTCAGCCGCGATCACCAAGGACTCGGCCAGCCGACTACTTTCGGCCGCGCAAGCGGACGACTTCCTGTAGTCGTCGGACACGGTTAGGATTCCCTTGGAACTCGGCATCTTCATCTTGAGGTAGGCGTAGTGGGGGACCGCCATGAAGTTGGCCAAGGCGGGTCGGCCAAGCAGTGCATGATACGGGCTTTCAAGGTCCACCACCTCAAACCAAACTGGCTCTCGTCAGAAATGATCCTTGTCTCCGAAGAGGACATCTATCAGGATCTTGCCGATTGGCGAGCAGGAAAGGCCAGGAACAATTCCGTGGAACACAGTCCGACTGCTTTGAAGCTGTCTTCGCTTGATTCCCAATTTCTCCTTCGTATCCTTGTACAGGATGTTGATACTGCTGCCTTCGTCTATCAGTACTCGCGAGAAGCGAGCGGCCCGCCTATCCGTGGCGAGTGTGGCGCCTAAGACCAAGGCATAGGAGCCCGGACTCGGCATCACCTCTGGGTGATCAGCTTTGCTCCAACTGATAGGCCTTTCGGACCAATGCATGAACTCTGGGGGACTCGATGCAACCACATTCACTTCTTGCTGCTGTTGGCGCCTGCTGCGCCGATCATCCGCCACACTGGTGAACGCCACATAGGCTCCATGCTCATCTAGGAACTCGTCTTGTATCGCGCCGACTGGCCTGATGGTCGGCTGCTGGGTCGGCCGTGGAGGAGACGGCCCAGCAGGAGAGGGAGGGAGCAGGCCGTCCCCCTTGGCGATTCTGGTCAGCGAGTAGCATTTCCTGGTGGTGTGGTTCGACGGCTTCGCGCTGCTGTGAAACTTGCAGGGACCATCTAGAGTCTACTTGTAGGAGAAAGCCGGCATCGAGTTGGACTTGCCGCCCTTCTGTCGCTTTGCCGGAGGCGGTCCCTCCAACTGCTGGTCCTCTTCTGTCGCCACTTGCCGACTGCCGGAAGTCGGCTGCGGGGCTTTGCGCTTCTGGTCATTCTGCTGTTTCCACCGACTGGTGTCTCCAGCCGGAGTTCTTAGAGCCTGAGGGGCGACTTTGCCAGTTGTGCTGACCCGAACCTCCGCCTTCATGGAGGAGTCGGCCGTGGCGTACTTGTCCGCTGTGATCAGCAGCTCATCGAGGGTCTCCGGCTCGTTGCAGAGGAGCTTGTGCTTGAGGAGGGTGCCTTCTCTGCACCCGGCAGTAAAATACTCGATGGCCTGCACCTCGTGCACGCCCTCGCAGGAGTTCCGGAGTTCGCCCCAGCGCGTGAGGTAGTCGTGAGTAGACTCGTCAGGGCCTTGCACGCACAAGGAGAGTTGGCGCGGCTTGGGAGGTCGCTTGTACATGCTGGTGAAGTTGCGGACGAAAGCCTCGGTGAAGTCGACCCAGCTGTTGATGCTGCGAGGCTTCAGACTGTTCAACCACGTCCGGGCCGAGCCCTGGAGCATGAGCGGGATGTATCTTACGGCAATGCGCTTGTTGCCGTTCGCTATGTTGACGGCTGTGGAGTAGTCGATCAGCCAATCTTCCGGCTTCACGGTGCCGGTATATTTGGGCGTGTCTCGGGGGAGCGTGAACCCTTTGGGAAAGGGCTCATCCTGGATGCGGGGTCCAAAGCAGGGGGGACCCAACTCGTCTTCTTCTTCCAGCGCCAGGGATCGGTGGAGTCGGTCGATTCGGTGGCGGGCGTCGTTCTCTCCGACTCCCTCTCAGCGGCCAAGGTGGTCGCCGAGAGTCGGATGTTCCACGAGCGGCAGGGAGACTCGCCTTTCTCTGTGAGGAGGGGGAGGCAGGTAGTCGTCCCGCCATTCCATCGCTTTGGGGTGGCCGTCTTGGTCGCGCTCGATGGTGATGTGAGTCCGACTATGGCTGACAGCCGGCTCCTTGTCCTTCTTCCCACGGGCCCCGCCAGTCGGCGTCCGAGACGTCGCACCTTGGTCTCGGTGAGGCGTTGGGTCGTCGTTTTGGCGCTACGGTGCCTCGGTGCGGCAGTCGGCATCATTCTACGCGGCAGCCGCGTCGAGGAGCTGCTGAACTCGCTCCGTCATTATGCGGCGCTCTTCGCCTTCGAAGTTGTCGAGCTCGTCTGTCGCCGCCTGGGCGGCACGGATATTCTCTGCGGGCGTGGCATATACAGGGCGATCAGCCCCGAAGAGGTTGGCGATTGCCGCACCGCGCTGTCGGACCGCGCCTAGGCGGCTAGGGCCAGTGGGAGCCGGCGAGCCGCCTACGGCGCGATCCATCTCGTGTTGGTAAGCTTCTGACAAGCGCCTCGTGCTTACCAGCTTCTTCGCGCCTTCGATGAGCTGAAGGCGCAGCGCCTCCAGCATCTCGGCATCGGCGTCTTCTGGAATCGGCGCCGCGAGGCCTCGCAGGGCCGCGTCAAGCAGGTCATGCGCTCCTTCGCCGGAGCGCTTGCCGTGCTCGAGGACGAGGACCTCAGTGACGGTGCTTCCGCCGCTCCCCGCGCAAGGGAGCGGCTCGTCGTAGACCACCATGTTGGTGGGGAACGCGTCGAGCGAAGCGGTGTCGGAGTCGACCAGCATCGGGTCGGTGGATCCTATGGACTCCAGGTCCGTGGCAGGCTCGCCGGCGACGTGGAGTTGGTTGAGGAGGCCCGCGAGGAGGCTCTCGGGGACACTCGTGCCTACGTCGGACGCAGGCTCGTCGGAGAGGCGAACCTCGCCGATAAGATCGGCGAGGCAGCTGGCCGCACAGGCGATCTCAGCGCCGTGCAGCGCGTCGGCACAGACGCCATCCGGCGTGCCGGGCTGGCTGTGCTCGCCGGGGAGGAACAGGGTTCCCGTCCAGAGCAGATCTCCGGACGACGGTGCACCTCTCCCCATGGTGGGCGCCAAATGTCGGGGGTTGGGTACGACATATGCCAAAGGATGGCTTATCATGGTGGGAGCGAGTAGAACGTCGCCGGTGCCTGGAAGCGGGATGAGGCGAAGACATGCACGCCGGCGGAACTTACCCAGCTTCAGGGCTCTCCTAGGAGATAACACCCCTACTGCTGCTCTGCGGGGTCTCCGCATGATCACTAAAGCAAAGTGGCTACAATGGTGCTCCTAGAGCTGTTTCGGGAGGCAGGAGAGGGCAAGGCTAGCTCTCTCCTCCCCATGCTATCTGGTCTATCTCTATTTAGGTCCGAACCCTTTGCATGGGTGCCGAGGGGGGTTTATATAGGCCTACCCCCTGGGGGTACAATAGTAATCCGGCTGGGCGCGGGTCCCAACCGTCTGTCTCTCAGGCCGCCGTCCTTCCCGTCGGCTTCTAGGGCCCGCCGACTGGCGGGTCCCACGGACAGGCTTGATACTGTAGCGGCACTCCTGATGACGCAGGCTCGGTCATCGAGTCGTGGCAACAGTGCCGCCGTCTATCGGGCGATCACTGTCGCCATTCCCCATCTTATCTGGTTAATGGCTCGTGGGGACCTGGGAGGAGTCGGCCGACTCCAGGGAGGCCGAATCCCACAGGTCCGTCTTCTGGTTGCCCAGGCCGCCTTCGGCCCAACCACTGACAGGCGGCCCCGCCGCCTTCGGGTCGTACAGGCCGGCGTCGTGGGCACAGTGTACTGTGCACTGTGGCTGAGATCAGGGCAGGCATGGCAACAGTGCCGCATCTCGCCGGAGATCTTCCAGCGATACGGCTCACTGTAGACATGCCGGCCCTTCGTAATGTCGTGACCGTACCCCGTGTCGTACTTCGAGATGAGGGAGGAGTCTTGGGCTGATTCTCCATAGTCGGCCTCTCTGGAGGTCGCCAGCTTGGAGTCGGCTTATCTGGGAGTCGCTGCCTAGGACTCGGCATATTTTGGAGTCGCTCCTGGGACTCGGCCTGAGGGGCGCGTCCTGCCCCGATGTCTTGAAATGTCCTGGGCCTCGGGTTTGCCTACCCGTGGCCCATTACTCCGACAGTAATGCACATTACTATAAGCCTTGCAAGCAATGTAGCTAATGAGTTAGTTAAGGAATGATGCATTATGTAACGAGTAAAGAGACTTGCCGGTAACGAGATTGAACTAGGTATTGGATACCGATGATCGAATCTCGGGCAAGTAACATCCCGATGACAAAGGGAACAACGTATGTTGTTATGCGGTTTGATCGATAAAGATCTTCGTAGAATATGTAGGAGCCAATATGAGCATCCAGGTTCCGCTATTGGTTATTGACCGAGAATAGTTCTAGGTCATGTCTTCATAGTTCTCGAACCCATAGGGTCCTCACGCTTAACGTTATGATGACAGTTTTATTATGAGTTTATAAGTTTTGATGTACCGAAGGTTGTTCGGAGTCCCGGATGTGATCACGGACATGACGAGGAGTCTCGAAATGGTCGAGACATAAAGATTGATATATTGGACGGATATATTTGGACACCGGAAATGTTCCGGATGAGATTGGGACTATACCGGAATTCCGGGAGGTTACCGGAACCCCCCGGTAAGTATATGGGCCTTATTGGGCCTTAGTGGAAAGGAGGGAGAAGGAGCAAAGGAGGGGGCGCCCCCCCCCAAGCCCAATCCGAATTGGGAGGGGGGCCGCCCCCCCCCCTTTCCTTCTTCCCTCCCCTCTCTTCCTTCCCTCTCCTACTCCTAATAGGAAAGGGGGGCCAAACCTACTTGGAGTAGGATTGCCCCCCCTAGGGCGCGCCTCTCCCCTTGGCCGGCCCCCTCCTCCTCTCCCCCTTTATATACGGAGGAGGGGGCACCTCTAGACACACAAGTTGATCTACGGATCATTCCTTAGACGTGTGCGGTGCCCCCGTCCACCATATTCCACCTTGGTTATATCGTCGCGGAGTTTAGGCGAAGCCCTGCGCCGGTAGAGCATCATCATCATCACCACGCCATCGTGCTGACGGAACTCATCCCCGACGCTTTGTTGGATTGGAGCCCGGGGATCGTCATCGAGCTGAACGTGTGCTGAACTCGGAGGTGCTATACGTTCGGTGCTTGGATCGGTCGGATCGTGAAGACGTACGACTACATCAACCGCGTTGTCATAACGCTTCCGCTTACGGTCTACGAGGGTACGCGGACAATACTCTTCCTTCTTGTTGCTATGCCATCACCATGATCTTGCGTGTGCGTAGGAATTTTTTTGAAATTACTACGTTCCCCAACAGTGGCATCCGAGCCTAGGTTCTATGCGTTGATGTTATATGCACAAGTAGAACACAAGTGAGTTGTGGGCGATACAAGTCATACTGCTTACAAGCATGTCATACTTTGGTTTGGCAGTATTGTTGGATGAAGCGGTCCGGACCGACATTATGCGTACGCTTACGCGAGACTGGTTTTACCGCCGTGCTTTGCACACAGGTGACTAGCGGGTGTCTGTTGTGAAGGTTAAAACAACACTAACTTGATGAACTATCGTTGTGGTTTTGATGCGTAGGTAAGAACGGTTCTTGCTCAGCCCGTAGCAGCCACGTAAAATTTGGAACAACAAAGTAGAGGACGTCTAACTTGTTTTTCCAGGGCATGTTGTGATGTGATATGGTCAAGACGTGATGCTATATTTTATTGTATGAGATGATCATGTTTTGTAACCGAAGTTATCGGCAACTGGCAGGAGCCATATGGTTGTCGCTTTATTGTATGAAATGCAAACGCCCTGTAATTGCTTTACTTTATCACTAAGCGGTAGCGATAGTCGTAGAAGCAATAGATGGCGTAACGACAACGATGCTACAATGGAGATCAAGGTGTCGCGCCGGTGACGATGGTGATCATGACGGTGCTTCGAAGATGGAGATCACAAGCACAAGATGATGATGGCCATATCATATCACTTATATTGATTGCATGTGATGTTTATCCTTTATGCATCTTATCTTGCTTTGATTGACGGTAGCATTTTAAGATGATCTCTCACTAATTATCAAGAAGTGTTCTCCCTGAGTATGCACCGTTGCGAAAGTTCTTCGTGCTGAGACACCACGTGATGATCGGGTGTGATAGGATCTACGTTCAAATACAATGGGTGCAAAACAGTTGCACAGCGGAATACTCAGGTTAAACTTGACGAGCCTAGCATATACAGAAATGGCCTCGGAACACGGAGACCGAAAGGTCGAACGTGAATCATATAGCAGATATGATCAACATAGTGATGTTCACCATTGAAACTACTCCATCTCACGTGATGATCGGACATGGTTTGGTTGATTTGGATCACGTGATCACTTAGATGACTAGAGAGATGTCTGTCTAAGTGGGAGTTCTTAAGTAATACGATTAATTGAACTTAAATTTATCATGAACTTAGTACCTGATAGTATTTTTCTTGTCTATGTTTGTTGTAGATAGATGGCTCGTGTTGTTGTTCCGTTGAATTTTAATGCGTTCCTTGAGAAAGCAAAGTTGAAAGATGATGGTAGCAATTACACGGACTGGGTCCGTAACCTGAGGATTATCCTCATTGCTGCACAGAAGAATTACGTCCTGGAAGCACCGCTGGGTGCCACGCCTGCTGCTAATGCAACTGACGACGTTAAGAACGTCTGGCAGAGCAAAGCTGATGACTACTCGATAGTTCAGTGTGCCATGCTTTACGGCTTAGAACCGGGTCTTCAACGACGTTTTGAACGTCATGGAGCATATAAGATGTTCCAGGAGTTGAAGTTAATATTTCAAGCAAATGCCCGGATTGAGAGATATGAAGTCTCCAATAAGTTCTATAGCTGCAAGATGGAGGAGAATAGTTCTGTCAGTGAACACATACTCAAAATGTCTGGGTATAATAATCACTTGATTCAACTGGGAGTTAATCTTCCTGATGATAGTGTCATTGATAGAATTCTTGAATCACTGCCACCAAGCTACAAGAGCTTCGTAATGAACTATAATATGCAAGGGATGGACAAAACTATTCCCGAGCTCTTCGCAATGCTAAAAGCCGCGGAGGTAGAAATCAAGAAGGAGCATCAAGTGTTGATGGTTAACAAGACCACCAGTTTCAAGAAAAAGGGTAAAGGGAAGAAGAAGGGGAACTTCAAGAAGAACAGCAAACAAGTTGTTGCTCAAGAGAAGAAACCCAAGTCTGGACCTAAGCCTGAGACTGGGTGCTTCTAATACAAGCAGACTGGACACTGGAAGCGGAACTGCCCCAAGTATTTGGCGGATAAGAAGGATGGCAAAGTGAACAAAGGTATATGTGATATACATGTTATTGATGTGTACCTTACTAATGCTAGCAGTAGTACCTGGGTATTTGATACTGGTTCTGTTGCTAATATTTCAACTCGAAACAGGGACTACGGATTAAGCGAAGATTGGCTAAGGACAAGGTGACGATGCGCGTGGGAAATGGTTCCAAAGTCGATATGATCGCGGTCGGCACGCTACCTCTACCTCTATCATCGGGATTAGTTTTAGACCTAAATAATTATTATTTGGTGCCAGCGTTGAGCATGAACATTATATCTGGATCTTGTTTGATGCGAGACGGTTATTCATTTAAATCGGAGAATAATGGTTGTTCTATTTATATGAGTAATATCTTTTATGGTCATGCATCTTTGAAGAGTGGTCTATTTTTATTGAATCTCGATAGTAGTGATGCACATATTCATAGTGTTGAAACCAAAAGATCCAGAGTTGATAATGATAGTGCAACTTATTTGTGGCACTGCCATTTAGGTCATATCAGTGTAAAGCGCATGAAGAAACTCCATACTGATGGGCTTTTGGAATCACTTGATTATGAATCACTTGGTACTTGCGAACCGTGCCTTATGGGCAAGATGACTAAAACGCCGTTCTTCGGAACTATGGAGCGAGCAACTGATTTGTTGGAAATCATACATACTGATGTATGTGGTCCAATGAATGTTGAGGCTCGCGGGGGGTATCGTTATTTTCTCACCTTCACAGATGATTTGAGCAGATATGGGTATATCTACTTAATGAAGCACAAGTCTGAAACATTTGAAAAGTTTAAAGAATTTCAGAGTGAAGTGGAAAATCATCTTAACAAGAAAATAAAGTTTCTACGATCTGATCGTGGAGGAGAATATTTGAGTTACGAGTTTGGTCTACACTTGAAACAATGCTGAATAGTTTCACAACTCACGCCACCCGGAACACCACAAAGAAATGGTGTGTCCGAACGTCGTAATCGTACTTTACTAGATATGGTGCGATCTATGATGTCTCTTACTGATTTACCGCTATCGTTTTGGGGTTATGCTTTAGAGACGGCCGCATTCACGTTGAATAGGGCACCATCAAAATCCGTTGAGACGACGCCTTATGAACTGTGGTTTGGCAAGAAACCAAAGTTGTCGTTTCTTAAAGTTTGGGGCTGCGATGCTTATGTGAAGAAACTTCAACCAGATAAGCTCGAACCTAAATCGGAGAAATGTGTCTTCATAGGATACCCAAAAGAGACTATTGGGTACACCTTCTATCACAGATCTGAGGGCAAGATTTTTGTTGCTAAAATCGGATCCTTTCTAGAGAAGGAGTTTCTCTCGAAAGAAGTGAGTGGGAGGAAGGTAGAACTTGATGAGGTAACTATACTTGCTCCCTTATTGGAAAGTAGTTCATCACAAGAACCGGTTCCTGTGACAACTACACCAATTAGTGAGGAAGCTAATGATATTGATCATGAAACTTTAGATCAAGTTTCTACTGAACCTCGTAGGTCTACCAGAGTAAGATCCGCACCAGAGTGGTACGGTAATCCTATTCTGGAAGTCATGTTACTTGACCATGATGAACCTACGAACTATGAGGAAGCGATGATGAGCCCAGATTCCGCAAAATGGCTAGAGGCCATGAAACCTGAGATGGGATCCATGTATGAGAACAAAGTATGGACTTTGGTTGACTTGCCCGATGATCGGCAAGCCATTGAGAAGAAATGGATCTTTAAAAAGAAGACTGACGCTGATGGTAATGTAACTGTCTATAAAGCTCGACTTGTTACAAAAGGTTTTCGACAAGTTCAAGGGGTTGACTATGATGAGACTTTCTCACCCGTAGCGATGCTTAAGTCTGTCCGAATCATGTCAGCTATTGCTGCATTTTATGATTATGAAATTTGGCAAATGGATGTCAAAATTGCATTCTTGAATGGATTTCTGGAAGAAGAGTTGTATATGATACAGCCAGAAGGTTTTGCTGGTCCAAAAGGTTCTAACAAAGTGTGCAAGCTCCAGTGATCCATTTATGTACTAGTGCAAGCTTCTCGGAGTTGGAATAAACGCTTTGATAGTGTGATCAAAGCATATGGTTTTATACAGACTTTTGGAGAAGCCTGTATTTACAAGAAAGTGAGTGGGAGCTCTGTAGCATTTCTGATATTATATGTAGATGACATATTATTAATTGGAAATGATATAGAATTTCTGGATAGCATAAAGGGATACTTGAATAAAAGTTTTTCAATGAAAGACCTCGGTGAAGCTGCTTACATATTGGGCATCAAGATTTATAGAGATAGATCAAGACACTTAATAGGACTTTCACAAAGCACATACCTTGATAAAATTTTGAAAAAGTTCAAAATGGATCAGGCAAAGAAAGGGTTCTTGCCCGTGCTACAAGGTGTGAAGTTGAGTCAGACTCAATGCCCGACCACAACAGAAGATAGAGAGAAAATGAAAGATGTTCCCTATGCTTCAGCCATAGGCTCTATCATGTATGCAATGCTGTGTACCAGACCTGACGTATGCTTAGCAATAAGCTTGGCAGGAAGGTACCAAAGTAATCCAGGAGTAGATCACTGGACAGCGGTCAAGACCATCCTGAAATACCTGAAAAGGACTAAGGATATGTTTCTCGTATATGGAGGTGACAAAGAGCTAGTCGTAAATGGTTACGTCGATGCAAGCTTTGACACTGATTCGGACGATTCTAAATCGCAAACCGGATACGTATTTTTATTAAACGATGGAGTTGTAAGTTGGTGCAGTTCTAAACAAAGCGTCGTGGCGGGATCTACATGTGAAGCGGAGTACATAGCTGCTTCGGAAGCAGCAAATGAAGGAGTCCGGATGAAGGAGTTCATTTCTGATCTAGGTGTCATACCTAGTGCACGAGGACCAATGAAGATCTTCTGTGACAATACTGGTGCAATTGCCTTGGCAAAGGAATCCAGATTTCACAAGAGGACCAAGCACATCAAGAGACGCTTCAATTCCATCCGGGACCAAGTCCAAGTGGGAGACATAGAAATTTGCAAGATACATACGGATCTGAATGTTGCAGACCCATTGACTAAGCCACTCTCACGAGCAAAACATGATCAACACCAAGACTCCATGGGTGTTAGAATCATTACTATGTAATCTAGATTATTGACTCTAGTGCAAGTGGGAGTCTGAAGGAAATATGCCCTAGATGCAATAATAAAGTTATTATTTATTTCTTCATATCATGATAAATGTTTATTATTCATGCTAGAATTGTATTAACCGGAAACATAATGCATGCGTGAATACATAGACAAACACAACGTCACTAGTATGCCTCTACTTGACTAGCTTATTGATCAAAGATGGTTATGTTTCCTAACCATAGACATGTGTTGTCATTTGATTAATGGGATCACATTATTAGGAGAATGATGTGATTGACATGACCCATTCCGTTAGCCTAGCACTTGATCGTTTAGTATATTGCTATTGCTTTCTTCATGACTTATACATGTTCCTGTAACTATGAGATTATGCAACTCCTGTTTACCGGAGGAACACTTTGGGTACTACCAAACGTCACAACGTAACTGGGTGATTATAAAGGAGTACTACAGGTGTCTCCAAAGGTACACGTTGGGTTGGCGTATTTCGAGATTAGGTTATGTCACTCCGATTGTCGGAGAGGTATCTCTGGGCCCTCTCGGTAATGCACATTACTATAAGCCTTGCAAGCAATGTAGCTAATGAGTTAGTTACGGAATGATGCATTACATAACGAGTAAAGAGACTTGCCGGTAACGAGATTGAACTAGGTATTGGATACCAACGATCGAATCTCGGGCAAGTAACATACCGATGACAAAGGGAACAATGTATGTTGTTATGCGGTTTGACCGATAAAGATCTTCGTAGAATATGTAGGAGCCAATATGAGCATCCAGGTTCCGCTATTGGTTATTGACCGAGAATAGTTCTAGGTCATGTCTACATAGTTCTCGAACCCGTAGGGTCCGCACGCTTAACGTTACGATGACAGTTTTATTATGAGTTTATAAGTTTTGATGTACCGAAGGTTGTTCGGAGTCCTGGATGTGATCACAGACATGACGAGGAGTCTCGAAATGGTCGAGACATAAAGATTGATATATTGGACGGATATATTTGGACACCGGAAAGGTTCCGGATGAGATTGGGACTATACTGGAACTCCGGGAGGTTACCGGAACCCCCCGGTAAGTATATGGGCCTTAGTGGAAAGGAGGGAGAAGGAGCAAAGGAGGGGGCGCCCCCCCCCAAGCCCAATCCGAATTGGGAGGGGTGCCGGCCCCGCTTTCCTTCTTCCCTCCCCTCTCTTCCTTCCCTCTCCTACTCCTAATAGGAAAGGGGGGCCAAACCTACTTGGAGTAGGATTGCCCCCCCTAGGGCGCGCCTCTCCCCTTGGCCGGCCCCCTCCTCCTCTCCTCCTTTATATACGGAGGAGGGGGCACCTCTAGACACACAAGTTGATCTACGGATCGTTCCTTAGCCATGTGCGGTGCCCCCCTCCACCATATTCCACCTCGGTTATATCGTCGCGGAGTGTAGGCGAAGCCCTGCGCCGGTAGAGCATCATCATCGTCGCCACGCCGTCATGCTGATGGAACTCATCCCCGACGCTTTACTGGATCGGAGCCCGTGGATCGTCATCGAGCTAAACGTGTGCTGAACTCAGAGGTGTTGTACGTTCGGTGCTTGGATCGGTCGGATCGTGAAGACGTACGACTACATCAACCGCGTTGTCATAACGCTTCCGCTTACGGTCTACGAGGGTACGTGGACAATAATCTTCCTTCTCGATGCTATGCCATCACCATGATCTTGCGTGTGCGTAGGAAATTTTTTGAAATTACTACGTTCCCCAACATAGAACTCGTGGTCAACCGCTCCAGGGTTAGGCGGGACGGGGGCCCTGGGGGTAGCAATGCCACCGGAGCGTCGCACCAGGCCCTCATACATGGCGTAAGGTGTGGTGGCATGTCTAAAGAGGCGGCATGCGGTTCGTAAGGCCCTTTAGTGCCGGTTCCATAACCGACACTAAAGTGTGGTCACTAAAGGCCCCCCCCCCCCTTTAGGACCGGTTCGGCACGAACCGGTGCTAAAGGGCAACCACGTGGCACGAGCCAGCTCCAGGGGCCTGGAGCCCTTTAGTACCGGTTGGTAAGACCAACCGGTACTATAAGGTTTGGGGTTTTTTTAGTTTTATGATTTCTTTTTCATTTATCCATTTTAATTCTTTTTCGTTTGCTGGTATTTTACGATACTACACATTGTAAACGTTATGCGTATATATATATATATATATATATATAAATAGAATTTCTAGTAGAACCAATCATCGAGTTCAACATGATTGTCATGATATTATAAGCGTTCATATATAACACCACAAAAGCAAATCACTTAAGTTCAGAACGGAGAACACGGACATGAAAGGACAAGTACTAATTAAGAGCAGCATGAAGAACTAGCTAAATCAATCCTTCTAGCTACTCTCTCTCTCTGGTAAAATAGCATAGAACATGTATAGCTCTTCTGATTGATCATACTGGAGCATGCCGATGAACCTGTCTCCTAATCGTGGGATGCGCTTCTCATTGCTTCCTGAAGGAAATATGCCCTAGAGGCAATAATAAAGTTATTATTTATTTCCTTATTTCATGATAAATGTTTATTATTCATGATAGAATTGTATTAACCGGAAACATAATACATGTGTGAATACATAGACAAACATAGTGTCACTAGTATGCCTCTACTTGGCTAGCTCATTAATCAAAGATGGTTAAGTTTCCTAACCATAGACATGAGTTGTTATTTGATTAACGGGATGACATCATTAGGAGAATGATGTGATTGACTTGACCCATTCCGTTAGCTTAGCACTTGATCGTTTAGTATGTTGCTATTGCTTTCTTCATGACTTATACATGTTCCTGTAACTATGAGATTATGCAACTCCCGTTTGTCGGAGGAACACTTTGGGTGCTACCAAATGTCACAACGTAACTGGGTGATAATAAAGGAGTACTACAGGTGTCTCCAAAGGTACATGTTGGGTTGGCGTATTTCGAGATTAGGTTTTGTCACTCCGATTGTTGGAGAGGTATCTCTGGGCCCTCTCGGTAATGCACATCACTATAAGCCTTGCAAGCAATGTGACTAATGAGTTAGTTGCGGGATGATGCATTATGTAACGAGTAAAGAGACTTGCCGATAACGAGATTGAACTAGGTATTGGGATACCGACGATCGAATCTCGGGCAAGTAACATACCGATGACAAAGGGAACAAAGTATGTTGTTATGCGGTTTGACCGATAAAGATCTTCGTAGAATATGTAGGAGTCAATATGGGCATCCAGGTTCCGCTATTGGTTATTGACCAAGAATAGTTCTAGGTCATGTCTACATAGTTCTCGAACCCGTAGGGTCCGCACGCTTATGGTTTCGATGACAGATATATTATGAGTTTATGAATTTTGATGTACCGAAGGAGTTCGGAGTCCCGGATGAGATCGGGGACATGACGAGGAGTCTCGAAATGGTCGAGACGTAAAGATCGATATATTGGACGACTATATTCGGACTTCAGAAAGGTTCCGAGTGATTCGGGTATTTTTCGGAGTACCGGAGAGTTACGGGAATTCGCCAGGGAGTATAATGGCCTTATTGGGCCATACGGGAATAGAGGAGAGAGGCAAAAGGGAAGGAGGCCTGCGCCCCCCCTCTGGTCCGAATTGGACAAGGGGGCAGCCCACTTTTCCTTCTCCCTCTCCTCCTCTTTCCTTCTCCAACAAGGAAAGGAGGAGTCCTACTCCTCCTCTTTCCTTCTCCAACAAGGAAAGGAGGAGTCCTACTCCCAGTGGGAGTAGGACTCCCCCCTTGGCGCGCCTCCTCCATAGGCCGGCCGCCTCCCCCCTTGCTCCTATATATATGGGGGCAGGGGTCATCCCAAGGACAACAACAATTGATCCTTGAGATCTATTAGCCGTGTGCGGTGCCCCCCTCCACCATAGTCCTCCTCGATAATATTGTAGCGGTGCTTAGGCGAAGCCCTGCGACGGTAGAACATCAAGATCGTCACCACGCCGTCGTGCTGACGGAACTCTCCCTCGACACTCGGCTGGATCGGAGTTCGAGGGACGTCATCGAGCTGAACGTGTGCTAGAACTCGGAGGTACCGTACTTTCGGTGCTTGATCGATCGGGCCGTGAAAACGTACGACTACATCAACCGCGTTGTTCTAATGCTTCCGCTTTCGGTCTACAAGGGTATGTAGATTACACTCTCCCCTCTCGTTGCTATGCATCACCATGATCTTGCGTGTGCGTAGGAATTTTTTTTGAAATTACTACGTTCCCCAACAGTGGCATCCGAGCCAGGTTTTATGCGTTGATGTTATATGCACGAGTAGAACACAAGTGAGTTGTGGGCGATACAAGTCATACTGCTTACCAGCATGTCATACTTTGGTTTGGCGGTATTGTTGGATG
Organism: Triticum aestivum; assembly: GCF_018294505.1. Classification (NCBI taxonomy): domain Eukaryota; kingdom Viridiplantae; phylum Streptophyta; class Magnoliopsida; order Poales; family Poaceae; genus Triticum; species Triticum aestivum. Next base: position 82,048,494 of record NC_057795.1, on the reverse strand, counting down.
AAGCGGCCCGGACCGACATTACGCGTACACTTACGCGAGACTGGTTTTACCACCGTGCTTCGCACACAGGTGACTAGCGGGTGTCTGTTTCTCCAACTTTAGTTGAACCGAGTGTGGCTACGCCCGGTCCTTGAGAAGGTTAAAACAGCACTAACTTGACGAACTATCGTTGTGGTTTTGATGCGTAGGTAAGAACGGTTCTTGCTCAGCCCGTAGCAGCCACGTAAAATTTGCAACAACAAAGTAGAGGACGTCTAACTTGTTTTTGCAGGGCATGTTGTGATGTGATATGGTCAAGACGTGATGAGATATAAGTTGTTGTATGAGATGATCATGTTTTGTTGAAGTTATTGGCAACTGGCACAAGCCCTGTGGTTGTCTCTTTGTTGCATAAGATGCAAGTGCCAAATAATTGCTTTACTTTATCGTTATGCGATAGCAATAGTTGCAAGACCAATAGTTGGCAAGACGACCATGTGACGACACATTGATATAGATCAAGATGATGAAGATCATGGTGTCGTACCGGTAACGATAGAGATCATAACAGTACTTTGGAGATGGAGATCACAAGCACAAGATGATGATGGCCATATCATATCACTTATATTGATTGCATGTGATGTTTATCTTTTATACATCTTATTTTGCTTAGTTTGATGGTAGCATTTTAAGATGATCTCTCACTAAATTATCAAGAAGTGTTCTCCCTGAGTATGCACCATTGCGAAAGTTCTTCGTGCTGAGACACCACGTGATGATCGGGTGTGATAGGTTCTACGTTCAAATACAACGGGTGCAAAACAGTTGCACACGCGGAATACTCAGGTTAAACTTGACGAGCCTAGCATATAATAGATATGGCCTCGGAACACAGAGACCGAAATGTCGAGCGTGAATCATATATTTGGTATCAGAGCTTGACTGCCTGTAGGATTACCAAGCCAAACTGGTCGAAGTTAAGTCTAGAAATTCTTTAGTTATATAAGGGAATTGATTGTGGGATGGGAACGTAAGGCTCTTTTTACTCCTTATACCTCGTGGCCTTCTGATCTGAGTCAACCTCTTCTCTTCTACGGCGATTAAGAACTAGGCTTCTCATCTATCTACTAGGATGACGAGTTACTATGTTAGAGACTTATAGGATTGATAGTTTCAAGCCTCAATTCAGTTTCTACCTCTGTATGCTAACTATTGATCTCGGAACCTTGATATTGTACTTCTGAGTGGCTATGCCACCATTTTTGTAGCATGTCTCCAATCTTTTGAGCATTTACAGCCGTTATGCTGTCCGAGTCATCCCAGGTTTCTAAATAGTCGGATGCATTTGCAAATCCCTTCCTCCTGTTTCCGATGTGCCTTTGGTCAGATTAATCACACAAATCAGTGAGTTGAGGTACTTTATTGCCTTGACATATATGTTGGAGCTAGTATTATGACCCTAGGTGTCTTAGGGGATCATCTAGTAATTTAGCCATGATTTGTGTCCCAGTGTGATGATTCTGGCCATCATTCTCGTAAGCATCCCGTGATGCCACTTAGTTAGTAGGCATTTCACTTCTGGGTTTTGAACCCGAGATTCACCCTACTTACTTCATGTTGATAGTAATTGCTAGCTCCCTTAGGTTATTAGTAACCTTTGCGATAGTCCTTGAAGTCCGTGGTATCTTCTTCTTCCAAATACCATGAACTACTTATGGCAGAAGTTCCTCGTTGAACTGAACGATCACAACCAGAGTGCTCTTGATGAGTTCTCCATTATATATTGTGGCTCTGCCAGTTCTACCTTTCTGCATGGGTTATCCAGAAGAAATATGTTGATCTTCGTTCGACATGCTAAACCATGCATCCACAACTCAGAAAATCGTATGTTCCTTTGAGTTGTCCCTCTTTAGTTGTCTTCTGACCCTCGTCTATCAATTGATAGTCAAGATTATGTGTGCATTCGTTCATCGATGCCTATTACTCTTGTGGTCTGTCAAGCCATTCTATTCCTGAATGACTAGGAGGAACAAACTCCAGTACCTCATCCATATTTTGGATTGGGTCAAAGTAGTTGCGTTCCGCAGATCAAGTTGCAATCCAGCTTCTGGTCTGTTCTACCTTGAGGTATTACCATCTTTATATCAGGAATATCATTGGAATTGCACACCCTCTTATGAATTCTTGTTGCAGTGATACTTCTTGCCATCATTATTCATTTCTCGGCTTCCGTGTTGTTGCAACCGGAATGCCGACAGGTGAACTATGATGTGTCAAATCAGTACCCCTAGCAACTAGTTGCTTGGTAGTAAATGGACAATATTCTCATTCTTAGCATGTTGGTTATTGAATCACCTTTCTAAGATAGATTGTGCTACCTAGTCCTTATTTCCTGGTGCACTCTTTGATTCATGAGTTAGGATTTTGTCAAGTCCTCGCTCATTTGATCATATCATCTTGCCCTGAAAAGCAAGATTGTTCTCGAGCTTAGTAACATATCGGTGGTTCGTGATTTTCCGAATATCTTCTCGGAAGTATTACCAGGTTGTCACCTGACCGCTATGTTGAGTTCGTGATCAAGTTGGTTTATTCCTGTAAACCACCCTATCTCCAAGAATTCGTGTTGGATACCTCTGAGCTAGTTGGTTAAGCTAAACGACAACTCGGAGAGTTGGAAGATAAAAGCTTACCTAACTTAGTTCGTTTCAAAGGGATATCCTGGTGTTGGTGTGGTAGTTGAAGAAAGATGATATCTTCATCGATTGGTCCCTGTGATCAGTTATTGGACCTATTGTCTTATAAAAACTTTGATTTAAGTATGGGCTATCGTCAAATCAAATCAGAACCAACGATGTTCGTAATGTTGTCTTACTCGTGGCTGTCCCTCGAGCATACACCATTATATCTTTTGGTCTGACCAATACTATCACCTTGTTCACATGATGGTGGAAGTCCAGTGATATGGAAATTCCGATGAGTTGCTGTTGAGCCTATCAGCAGCATTTTGTCTCCCCCATGATTCATGTTGAACATCAACCTAGTGTTGGAAACTTTGTAAGCTATGCCTTCGTGTTCCGTTCATGAAGCCTATGCTTGGATGGAAGAAGTGACTTCCTCTAATTCATGTGCATTTGGTGCAAGTTGCCGCCGTGGGTTTGAGAAAGGTTTGTTTTGTTTCCTCTGGAATCGTCCCAAGTCAGTCATGCATGTGCAAAGTATACTATGGTTTGGTAGATTAATTACCTCCACTCCATATGTATTCCGTAGCACCCCAAGCCACTAATTGATTTTCTCAAGGAGAAGGAGTTCCTTCATAAGAGCTAATCCGGACTTATGAAAGAACTTCGATATCCTCAATGATGGTTCCCTACCAGAACTCGGTAGTGTTTTATTGTAAGACTACCATGTGATCATGTTTGCCTGGAACAGCATGTTCACACGTGCGTAGCAGAACCAGCTCATGCTTTGGAGCTTGCTATCGTAGTTCATTTCCCAAGAATCTCGCAACGTCATCTCGTCGATTTGTGTTGCAAACTTTCATTTTTCTTCCTAGACTCGATGAGTCTGGAATATTCTGACACCAAGCAGATCTGAATCTCAGGCAGATATGATGGTTGGAACATTTCCCAAGAACTATAATATTGGTCCCTCGATAACTGGTAAAGTGGATGTCGTGGCCAGCACCACCCAGCCAAAGGACCTATTATTGTAGTATCTTGATTTAAGAAGTTGGCCACCTTCCCATAAGGACTTCGTAGGATTTACTCCCTAGTTGTGCCTTATGATTTTTGTGTTCCTGAAGTCCGACCTTACTTGATGTTCTAGATATCAAACCTTATGAATGGGATATACTAGCACATCAAGGAGAACATTAGAAGCGGAGTGCTAAATGTCTCTCGGTCGATCATCCAGATTTTGTTTCCTTGGCCTCGCTAAGGTGAAATCTGAGAAGGTGTTGTCTTCCTTTGCATCTGCATCTTCCACCGGTATTCATCATGGTAGTAAGTTGTGTTGCCAGGATCCTTGACACGGATATTGGTAAAACCTTGATAAATATGGAAATGCTCAAGTTCTTGAGAGCACACACAAACAAAATCATCCCTTGTGCTGTTTTCAACAAGGTAATCCACATCATCCATTCTAATCCGGGTATGCCATTCTACCAAACCCCTCCAAACGATCGCTCGAGAATTGCCTTAGGCTGGTATAAAGAGTTTCAATGATCTTTGAATCAAAGGTAATTCTTTTTGCCACTTAAGGGGATATTTCTACGAGTCACCATCCCTAAGGTGCCCCATTATGGTATCATGGCAATTCAACTCCTCGCTACGTTGACAACCGATCACAACATTCTTAAGTCTAGAATTGTTGTCTACTTAGCGAGCCCTCGTCATCTGTCTCACTCCATTTCTTCAGATGTATGCTTCGTGTCTCAGCTCAAGAGATGTTGCTATGACTCACTTTGTGAGCTGATCCTAAGTTGATTGATCTTCGAGAAGATCGATTCTTCCGGAGTTGTCCTTTTCCTCTTGCTGTCATGCTAGTTGGAGTTCTCAGAGCAAGACGACGGGACAAAGATGGTGATCGAATCAACGCTTTTATGAAGTGCACCCTGGATCGTGAAGATTATACTAGTTTGCGTTTCCCCTTCATCTTACCCTACGCTTGAATCTCGAGACGAGATTCTTGTTTAGTGGGGGTGAGTGGTCACATCCCTAGCCTCTGGTGCTGCCTAGTGTTTGCATAATGTTTAAATTTTTGAAACTTGAACTGAGGAAATTTGGAAGCCCCAAAAACTTAAATAAAAGAAGGGCAAAAACCCTAAAATCTCATTCATTGTTCCAAAATGCTCTTCTTAAATGTTTGATAATTTTTGGCAAGGGTTCTGGTCCCAACCAAAATATTGAACATTTTTAAGGACTTAATCTTGGGACTATGAATTTAAATCATTGGCTATTTGAATTTGAATTATATTCGTATAATTAGAATATAATTTCAAATACCCCTGAAATATTTTATGAGCTTTTGGAAAAGTCCATCTAGCAAAATAAAAATATTCAGAGGAGTTTTTGGCATTGTTTGAATTATTTTAGATTCAAAACAGTGGCAAAACGAATTTAAAAAAAATAAAACAAACAGAAATAAAACAGAGCACTTACCTGGCGCCAGCAACCGGCCCAGCTCCTGTGCTGGCAGCCCACCGGTGCGGCCCAGCCCACCAGGCGCCTCCCCCTGTCGCTTTCCTCCTCGTGCCAGTAGGCAGAGGAGGGACACCGCGACGCCGCCGAGCTCGCCACGCCACCACCCTGCCTAGCTGCCTCCTTCTCTCCCTGGGCGTCTCCCGCAGCTCCACGCCACCCCCTAGAACCCCCTCGCACTCTCCCTCGTCCCCAACTCCTCCTCTGTCGCTCTCTCCCGCGACGCCTGAACACACCGGAAAGCGCCGCCGCACGCCGACGCGGCCACAGCCTCCCTCTCGCCTCGTCGTCGTGCCCACGTGCCCCGCCACTGTGGGCTACGCCTCCTCGTAGAGACGCACGGCGCCGGACGCCTTGGAACGCCACCATCACCATCGTCTTCCTCCTCGGGCTCCGCCGCCCGCCGCCGCCGATTCGCCGTCACCGAGTCTTCCCCGAGCACGCCAAGGCCACCTCTGCACTCGCCGTGAGCTCCTCTTCCTCTCCCCTCTTCTCTCAAGCTCGCGGTCGTTCTCTAGCTTCATTCCCCATGACGGCCGAGAACATCTCGCCGACGGCCATGGCGTAGCCGTGGCCACAGCCACTGGAGCTCCCACCCGAGTACACCATCGTGCTCAGAACGTCTCCACGAGCCCGTTGCATGCCGCAGCTCGCCCTCCCGTGCCCCCTAATGGTCGCCCGTGTCTCACTCGAGCTCCGGCGGCCGCAACCGAGCTCCCCGCCATCGCCTCCGGCCGCCCCAGGCCCGGCTGGCTCCACCACTCTGGGCTCTCGAATGAGCCCAACCCCGCTGCGAACGGGGCACCACAGCCCGTTCCCGAGTGCCCCGCCGCGTCTGCTGCCGCCGGCGGCTAAACGCCGGTGGGTTTGACCCACTTTGACCACGGCGGGACCCCCCCTGTGTCGATGACATGTGGGGCCCGCCTTTGACTGAATTAGTGTAGGATTTTAATTAGTGCTAATTGCCCTCTTAGTTTAGGTGTTAGATTAGTTAACACTAATTAATTTAGTTAATTAATTAAGCCACTGACATGTGGGCCCAGCCCTGCTGACATTTTCGTTAGTATTAGTTTAACCCTAATCAACCCAGTTAACCAACTGAGTCACTGACCAGTGGGCCCCACTGGTCAGGTTTGACCCGGACCAGCCCCTGTTGACCTGCTGACGTCATGCCAACGTCATGCTGACGCAGTAAACCCTTTTCTGGATTCTAAATAAATCTAAACGATTTATTTATTCCAAAAAATTGTATAAACTTCTAAAATTCATAGAAATTCAACCGTAACTCCAAATTAAATAATTTATATATGAAAAATGATCAAAAAAATCCAATCTATCCATCTGTACCATTTTCATGCATGTTAGAACAACTTATAGCTGCTGTTTAGCACAAATCATATAAATGACATTTGAATTTCACATATGAAGTTTGGTTTTGAACTTAGGGTTCAAACAAACTTCATTTAACTTTGTTGCTAGCTGCATTAGCTCAAACCACGGCATATTGCCATGTCACACTCATGCATCATATTGTTGCATTGCATTGATTGTGTTCTTTCTCTGTTGCCGGTGTTTGTCCCCTCTCGATAGACGTGGTTCGATGATGAGTTCGATGACACCGATGAAGAGCTATACTATCTTCAGAAGTGCCAGGCAAGCAAAACCCCCTTGTTCATTCCGATACAATCCCACTCTCTAGCTCCTACTCTCTTTTACTGCATTAGGACAACACTGATTCAACTGTTACATGCTGCGGTAGTTGAACCCCTTTATCCTCTGCATGACCTGTCATTGCCACAGTAAATAGATGAAACCCACTAGCATGAGTAGGAGTTGTTTGAGCCCTGTTGTGCCTACTCATTCATGCTTGTTTGTCATGCCTGCTACTACTTAGAGTTGAGTCAGGTCTGATTCATCGGGGATGAATCAGAGGTGTGTGAACATGTCCTACCGTTGAGAGCTAAGTGTGTGAACACGATTTGGTAAAGGTAGCGGTGAGAGGCCATGTAGGAGTACATGGTGGGTTGTCTCATTGTAGCCGTCTTCAGGAACTGAGTTCTGTGTTTGTGATCCATGACCAGTTACTACCACACATTGGGTTCCGGTAACTCGACCCCTCTCGACTTATTAATCAACATGATCTCTGTCCAGGAGTTGCAACTAGTTTCTGGTGTTTGTAGGTAGTGTTAGTAGTCTACCAAGTGGCACCCGGTACAGGTGGGCTTGGGATAGACTAGGCACAGTGGCATGGTGTACCAAGTGGCACCCGGATGGTGGGCTTGGGAACCCTGCTCACGTCGTTTGGGGCCGTGAGCGACACCCCGGCCGGATCTCCTTGCGGATGGAACCCGAATAGGCGATAAACCTGGACGAGAGACTTGTGTGGTTAGTCAGGTCGTGGCCGACACCCTCGCTGGGCTTCCGCTTGAAGGTTGCCGAGTACATGTCGTGTAAACAGCGGTAAGTGGTGAGAGCGTGTGTGAAGAAGTACACCCCTGCAGGGTTAACATTATCTATTCGAATAGCCGTGTCCGCGGAAAAGGACTTCTGGGTTGCCTGTACAGTTCATAGACAAGTGAAAGTGGATACACTAAAATACGCAAGATAAGCGTGAGTGCTATGGATGGCGTTCTCGTAGGGAGACGAGAGCGGATCCATAGTGGTGTATTGATATGGTGAATATGTGGACTCGCGTGCGCCACCTGAAAACAGTTACTTGCAGTCGTAGTTTGGGATAGCCACCGAGTCAAAGCTGGCTTGCTGCAGTCAAACTCCACCATCCCCTTTGTTGATAATGATGCATATGTAGTTAGATCTGATGTAAGTCTTGCTGGGTACATTTGTACTCACGTTGCTTAATTTATGTTTTTGCAGAGAGACTTTAGTCTCACTAGTAGTACCGCGTGGACTTCGACGTTTAGCTTGTTACCTCAGCTACGATCTTGTGCCTTGGCAGGATCTGGTAGATAGTCAGGCTTCTCAGCCTTTTTCATTTGTAGATGTCTGTACTCAGACATGTTAAGCTTCCGCTTGTGTTTTGACTTGTATGCTCTGAGTGTTGGGTCATGAGACTCATGTTTGTAATATCTCGCTCCTCGGAGCCTATTGAATAAATTACTTGAGTCGTAGAGTCATGTTGTGATGCCATGTAGTATTTGCACATATCGAGCATATTGTGTGTATGTTATTGAAATGCTTGGTATGTGTGAGATCTGACTATCTAGTTGTTTATCCTTAGTAGCCTCTCTTACCGGGAAATGTCTCCTAGTGTTTCCACTGAGCCATGGTAGCTTGCTACTGCTCCGGAACACTTAGGCTGGCCGGCATGTGTCCTTCTTCGTTCCTGTGTCTGTCCCTTCGGGGAAATGTCACGCGATGAATACCGGAGTCCTGTTTGCCCGCTACAGCCCGGTTCACCGGAGTCCTGCTAGCCCAGTGCTACCGCCTGGATTCACTCGCTGATGACCGACACGTTCGATGTTGGGTCATGGATGCCTGTCCCTGTAAGTTTGTGCCACTTTGGGTTTACGACTAGCCATGTCAGCCCGGGCTCCTTATCATATGGATGCTAGCGACACTATCATATACGTGTGCCAAAAGACGCAAACGGTCCCGGGCAAAGGTAAGGCGACACCCGTGGGAATACCGTGCGTGAGGCCGCAAAGTGATATGAGGTGTTACATGCTAGATCGATGTGGCATTGAGTCTGTTTACATCATGTTTAAATTTTTGAAACTAGAACTGACGAAATTTGGAAGCCTCAAAAACATAAATAAAAGAAGGGCAAAAACCCTAAAATCTCATTCATTGTTCCAAAATGCTCTTCTTAAATGTTTGATAATTTTTGGCAAGGGTTCTGGTCCCAACCAAAATATTGAACATTTTTAAGGACTTAATCTTGCGACTTTGAATTTAAATCATTAGCTATTTGAATTTGAGTTATATTCATATAATTAGAATATAATTTCAAATACCCCTAAAATATTTTATGAGCTTTTGGAAAAGTCCATCTAGCAAAATAAAAATATTCAGAGGAGTTTTTGGCATTGTTTGAATTATTTTAGATTCAAAACAGTGGCAAAACAAATTTAAAAAAAATAAAACAAATAGAAATAAAACAGAGCACTTACCTGGCGCCAGCAACCGGCCCAGCTCCTGTGCTGGCAGCCCACCGGTGCGGCCCAGCCCACCAGGCGCCTCCCCCTGTCGCCTTCCTCCTCGTGCCAGTAGGTAGAGGAGGGACACCGCGACGCCGCCGAGCTCGCCACGCCACCACCCTGCCTGGCTGCCTCCTCCTCTCCCTGGGCGTCTCCCGCAGCTCCACGCCACCCCCTGGAACCCCCTCGCACTCTCCCTCGTCCCCAACTCCTCCTCTGTCGCTCTCTCCCGCGACGCCTGAACAAACCGGAAAGCGCCGCCGCACGCTGATGCGGCCACAGCCTCCCTCTCGCCGGGCCGTCGTGCCCACGTGCCCCGCCACTGTGGGCTACGCCTCCTCGTAGAGACGCATGGCGCCGGACGCCCTGGAACGCCGCCCTCACCATCATCTTCCTCCTCGGGCTCCGCCGCCCGCCGCCGCCGATTCGCCGTCACCGAGTCTTCCCCGAGCACGCCGAGGCCACCTCTGCACTCGCCGTGAGCTCCTCTTCCTCTCCCCTCTTCTCTCAAGCTCGCGGTCGTTCTCTAGCTTCATTCCCCATGATGGCCGAGAACATCTCGCCGCCGGCCATGGTGTAGCCGTGGCCACAGCCACTGGAGTTCCCACCCGAGTACACCATCGTGCTCAGAACGTCTCCACGAGCCCGTTGCATGCCGCAGCTCGCCCTCCCGTGCCCCCTAGTGGTCGCCCGTGTCTCACCCGAGCTCCGGCGGCCGCAACCGAGCTCCCCGCCGTCGCCTCCGGCCGCCCCAGGCCCGGCTGGCTCCACCACTCGACGCGCGCTGGTCTGGGCTCTCGAATGAGCCCAACCCCGCTGCGAACGGGGCACCACAGCCCGTTCCCGAGTGCCCCGCCGCGTCTGCTGCCGCCGGCGGCTAAACGCCGGTGGGTTTGACCCACTTTGACCACGGCGGGACCCCCCTGTGTCCATGACATGTGGGGCCGGCCTTTGACTGAATTAGTGTAGGATTTTAATTAGTGCTAGTTGCCCTGTTAGTTTAGGTGTTAGATTAGTTAACACTAATCAATTTAGTTAATTAATTAAGCCACTGACATGTGGGCCCAGCCCTGCTGACATTTTCGTTAGGATTAGTTTAACCCTAATCAACCCAGTTGACCAACTGAGTCACTGACCAGTGGGCCCCACTGGTCAGGTTTGACCCCGACCAGCCCCTATTGACCTGCTAACGTCATGCTGACGCAGTAAACCCTTTTCTGGATTCTAAATAAACCTAAACGATTTATTTATTCCAGAAAATTGTATAAACTTCTAAATTTCATAGAAATTCAACCGTAACTCCAAATTAAATAATTTATATATGAAAAATGATCATAAAAATCCAATCTATCCATCTGTACCATTTTCATGCATGTTAGAACAACTTATAGCTGCCGTTTAGCACAAATCATATAAATGACATTTGAATTTCACATATGGAGTTTGGTTTTGAACTTAGGGTTCAAACCAACTTCATTTAACTTTGTTGCTAGCTGCATTAGCTCAAACCACAGCATATTGCCATGTCACACTCATGCATCATATTGTTGCATTGCATTGATTGTGTTCTTTCTCTGTTGCCGGTGTTTGTCCCCTCTCGATAGACGTGGTTCGACGATGAGTTTGATGACACCGATGAAGAGCTATACTATCTTCAGAAGTGCCAAGCAAGCAAAACCCCCTTGTTCATTCCGATACAATCCCACTCTCTCGCTCCTGCTCTCTTTTACTGCATTAGGACAACACCGATTCAACTGTTACATGCTGCGGTAGTTGAACCCCTTTATCCTCTGCATGACCTGTCATTGCCATAGTAAATAGATGAAACACACTAGCATGAGTAGGAGTTGTTTGAGCCCTGTTGTGCCTACTCATTCATGCTTGTTTGTCATGCCTGCTACTGCTTAGTGTTGAGTCAGGTCTGATTCATCGGGGATGAATCAGAGGTTTGTGAACATGTCCTACCATTGAGAGCTAAGTGTGTGAACATGATTTGGTAAAGGTAGCGGTGAGAGGCCATGTAGGAGTACATGGTGGGTTGTCTCATTATAGCCGTCTTCAGGAACTGAGTTCTGTGTTTGTGATCCATGACCAGTTACTACCACACATTGTGTTCTGGTAACTCGACCCCTCTCGACTTATTAATCAACATGATCTCTGTCCAGGAGTTGCAACTAGTTTCTGGTGTTTGTAGGTAGTGTTAGTAGTCTACCAAGTGGCACCCGGTACAGGTGGGCTTGGGACAGACTAGGCACAGTGGCACGGTGTACCAAGTGGCACCCGGATGGTGGGCTTGGGAACCTTGCTCACATCGTTTGGGGCCGTGAGCGACACCCCGGCCGGATCTCCTTGCGGATGGAACCCGAATAGGCGATAAACCTGGACGAGAGACTTGTGTGGTTAGTCAGGTCATGGCCGACACCCTCGCTGGGCTTCCGCTTGAAGGTTGCCGAGTACATGTCGTGTAAACGGCGGTAAGTGGTGAGAGCGTGTGTGAAGAAGTACACCCCTGCAGGGTTAACATTATCTATTCGAATAGCCGTGTCCGCGGAGAAGGACTTCTGGGTTGCCTGTACAGTTCATAGACAAGTGAAAGTGGATACTCTAAAATACGCAAGATAAGCGTGAGTGCTATGGATGGCGTTCTTGTAGGGAGACGAGAGCGGATCCATAGTGGTGTATTGATATGGTGAATATGTGGACTCGTGTGCGCCACCTCAAAACAGTTACTTGCAGTCGTAGTTCGGGATAGCCACCGAGTCAAAGCTGGCTTGCTGCAGTCAAACTCCACCATCCCCTTTGTTGATAATGATGCATATGTAGTTAGATCTGATGTAAGTCTTGCTGGGTACATTTGTACTCACGTTGCTTAACTTATGTTTTTGCAGAGAGACTTCAGTTTCGCTAGTAGTACCGCGTGGACTTTGACGTTTAGCTTGTTACCTCAGCTATGATCTTGTGCCTCGGCAGGATCTGGTAGATAGTCAGGCTTCTCAGCCTTTTTCATTTGTAGATGTCTGTACTCAGACATGTTAAGCTTCCGCTTGTGTTTTGACTTGTATGCTCTGAGTGTTGGGTCATGAGACCCATGTTTGTAATATCTCGCTCCTCGGAGCCTATTGAATAAATTACTTGAGTCGTAGAGTCATGTTGTGATGCCATGTTGTATTTGCACATATCGAGCATATTGTGTGTATGTTATTGAAATGCTTGGTATGTGTGGGATCTGACTATCTAGTTGTTTATCCTTAGTAGCCTCTCTTACCGGGAAATGTCTCCTAGTGTTTCCACTGAGCCATGGTAGCTTGCTACTGCTCCGGAACACTTAGGCTGGCCAGCATGTGTCCTTCTTCGTTCCTGTTTCTGTCCCTTCGGGGAAATGTCACGCGATGAATACCGGAGTCCTGTTAGCCCGCTACAGCCCAGTTCACCGGAGTCCTGCTAGCCCAGTGCTACAGCCCGGATTCACTCGCTGATGACCGACACATTCGATGTTGGGTCATGGATGCCCGTCCCTGTAAGTTTGTGCCACTTTGGGTTTACGGCTAGCCATCTCAGCCCGGGCTCCTTATCATATGGATGCTAGCGACACTATCATATACGTGTGCCAAAAGACGCAAACGGTCCCGGGCAAAGGTAAGGCGACACCCGTGGGAATATCGTGCGTGAGGCCACAAAGTGATATGAGGTGTTACATGCTAGATCGATGTGGCATTGAGTCGGGGTCCTGACAATATAGTAGATATGACCAACATATTGATGTTCACCGTTGAAACTACTCCATCTCATGTGACGATCGGACATGGTGTAGTTGATATGGATCACGTAATCACTTAGAAGATTAGAGGCATGTTTGTCTAAGTGGGAGTTCTTAAGTAATATGATTAATTGAACTTTAATTTATCATGAACTTAGTCCTGGTAGTATTTTGCAAATTATGTTGTAGATCAATAGCTTGTGTTGTTGCTTTCATAAGTTTATTTTGATATGTTCCTAGAGAAAAATGTGTTAAAAGATGTTAGTAGCAATGATGCGGATTGGATCCGTGATCTGAGGTTTATCATCATTGCTGCACAGAGGAATTATGTACGTAATGCACCGCTAGGTGACAGACCTATTGCAGGAGCAGATGCAGACGTTATGAACGTTTGGCTAGCTCAATATGATGACTACTTGATAGTTTAGTGCACCATGCTTAATGGCTTAGAATCGGGACTTCAAAGACGTTTTGAACGTCATGGACCATTTGAGATGTTCCAGGAGTTGAAGTTAATATTTCAAGCAAATACCCGAGTTGAGAGATATGAAGTCTCCAACAAGTTCTATGGCTAAAAGATGGAGGAGAATCGCTCAACTAGTGAGCATGTGCTCAGATTGTCTGGGTACTACAATCGCTTGAATCAAGTGGGAGTTAATCTTCCAGATAAGATAGTGATTGACAGAGTTCTCTAGTCACCATCACCAAGTTAGTAGAACTTTGTGATGAACTATAGTATGCAAGGGATGACAAAAACGATTCCCGAGCTCTTCGTGATGTTGAAATCGACGAAGGTAGAAATCAAGAAAGAGCATCAAGTGTTGATGGTTGACAAGATCACTAGTTTCAAGTAAAGGGCAAAGGGAAAGAAAGGGAACTTCAAGTAGAATGACAAGCAAGTTGTCACTCCCACGAAGAAGCCCAAAGATGGACCAAAGCCTGAAACTGAGTGATTATACTGCAAAGGAAATGGTCACTAGAAGCGGAAATGCCTTGAATATTTGGTGGATAAGAAGGATGGCAAAGTGAACAAGGGTATATTTGATATACAGGTTATTGATGTGTACCTTACTAGTGTTTATAGTAGCCCCTGAGTATTTGATGCTTGTTCGGTTGCTAAAAATTAGTAACTTGAAACAGGAGTTACAGAATAAACAGAGACTAGTTGAGGGTAAAGTGACGATGAGTGTTGGAAGTAGTTCCAAGATTGTTATGATCATCATCGCACACTCTCTATACTTTCAAGATTAGTGTTAAACCTAAATAAATGTTATTTGGCGTTTGCGTTGAGCATAAATATGTTTTGATCATGTTTATTGCAATACGGTTATTCATTTAAAACAGAGAATAATAGTTGTTCTGTTTACATTAATAAAACCTTCGATGGTCATACACCCAATGAAAATAGTTTATTGGATCTCGATCGTAGTGATACACATATTCATAATTTGATGCCAAAAAGATGCAAAGTTTATAATGATAGTGCAACTTATTTGTGGCACTGCCGTTTGGGTCATATCGGTGTAAAACGCATGAAGAAACTCCATAAAGATGGATTTTTGGAATCACTTGGTTATGAATCATTTGATGCTTGCGAACCGTGCCATTTGGGAAGGATGACTAAAACTCCGTTCTCCGGAACAATGGAACGAGCTAGTGACTTATTGGAAAAAATACATACTGATGTATGCGGTCCAATGAGTATTGATGCTCGTGGCGAGTATCGTTATTTTCTGACCTTCACAAGATGATTTAAGCAGATATGAGTATATCTACTTAATGAAACGCAAGTCTGAAACATTTGAAAAGTTCAAAGAATTTCAGAGTGAAGTGGAGAATCATCGTAACAAGAAAATAAAGTTTCTACGATCTGATCGCGGAGTAGAATATTTGAGTTACGAGTTTGGTCTTCAATTAAAACAATGTGGAATAGTTTCACAAACTCATGCCACCTGGAACACCACAGCTTATTGGTGTGTCCGAACATCATAACAGTACTTTATTGGATATAGTGCAATCTATGATGTCTCTTACCGATTTACCACTATCGTTTTGGGGTTATGCATTAGAGACAGTTGCATTCACTTTAAATAGGGCACCATCAAAATCCGTTGAGACGACGCCTTATGAACTGTGGTTTGGCAAGAAACCAAAGTTGTCGTTTCTTAAAGTTTGGAGTTGCGATGATTATATGAAAAAGGTTTTCAACTTGATAAGCTCGAACCCATATCGGAGAAGTGTGTCTTCATAGAATAACCAAAGAAAACTGTTGGGTACACCTTCTATCACAGATCCGAAGGCAAAATCTTTGTTGCTGAGAATGGATCCTTTCTAGAGAAGGAGTTTCTCTCGAAAGAAGTGAGTGGGAGGAAAGTAGAACTTGATAAGGTAATTGTACCTTCTCCCAAATTGGAAAGTAGTTCATCACAGAAATCAGTTCCAGTGATGCCTACACCGATTAGTGAGGAAGTTAATGATGATGATCAAGAAGCTTCAGATCAAGTTACTACCGAACCTCGTAGGTCTTCCAGAATAAGATCCGCACCAAAGTGGTACAGTAATCCCGTTCTAGAAGTCATGTTACTAGACCATGATGAACCTACGAACTATGAGGAAGCGATGATGAGCCCAGATTCCACGAAATGACTTGAGGCCATGAAATCTGAGGTGGGATCCATGTATGAGAACAAAGTGTGGACTTTGGTTGTCTTGCCCAATGATCGGCAAGCCATAGAAAATAAATGGATCTTCAAGAGGAAGACGGACACTGATAGTAGTGTTACTATCTACTAAGCTCGACTTGTTGCGAAAAGTTTTCGACAAGTTCAAGGTGTTGAATATGATGAGATTTTCTCACTCATATTGATGCTTAAGTCTGTCCGAATCATGTTAGCAATTGCCACATTTTATGAAATCTGGCAAAAGGATGTCAAAACTGCATTCCTTAATGGATTTATTATAGAAGAGTTGTATATGATGCAACCAGAAGGTTTTGCTAATCCTAAAGGTGCTAACAAAATGTGCAAGCTTCAGCGATCCATCAATGGACTGGTGCAAGCATCTCGGAGTTGGAATATACGCTTTGATGAGTTGATCAAAGCATATGGTTTTATACAGACTTTTGGAAAGGCCTGTATTTACAACAAAGTGAGTGGGAGCACTACAACATTTCTGATAAGTATATGTGAATGACATATTGTGGATCAGAAATAATGTAGAATTATTCTGCAAAGCATAAAGGAGTGTTTGAAATGAGTTTTTCAAAGCAAGACCTCAGTGAAGCTGCTTACATATTAAGCATCAAGATCTATTGAGATAGATCAAGACGCTTGATAAGTTTTTTCAATAAGTACATACCTTGTCAAGATTTTGAAATAGTTCAGAATGGAACAGTCAAAGAAAGAGTTCTTGCCTGTGTTGCAAAGGTGTGAAATTGAGTAAGACTCAAGACCCGACCATGGCAGAAAATAGAAAGAGAATGAAAAGTCATTCCCTATGCCTCAGTCATAGGTTCTATAAAGTATGCTATGCTGTGAACCAGACTTATTGTATACCTTGCTATGAGTTTGGCAAAGGAATACAATTTTGATCTAATAGTAGATCACTGGACAGCGGTCAAGAATATCCTTAGTGAGGACTAAGGAGATGTTTCTCGATTATGGAGGTGATAAAAGAGCTCGTCGTAAAAGTTACATCGGCGCAAACTTTTACACTGATCCAGATGACTCTAAGTCGCAATCTGGATACATATTGAAAGTGGGAGCAATGAGCTAAAGTAGCTCCATGCAGAGCATTGTAGACATAGAATATTTGCAAAATACATACGGCTCTGAATGTGACAGACCCGTTGACTAAACTTCTCTCACGAGCAAAACATGATCATACCTTAGTACTCTTTTGGGTGTTAATCACATAGCGATGTGAACTAGATTATGGACTCTAGTAAACCCTTTGGGTGTTGATCACATGACGATGTGAACTATGGGTATTAATCACATACAGATGTGAATATTGGTGTTAAATCACATGGTGATGTGAACTAGATTATTGACTCTAGTGCAAGTGGGAGACTGAAGGAAATATGCCCTAGAGGCAATGATAAAGTTATTATTTATTTCCTTATTTCATGATAAATTTTTATTATTCATGCTAGAATTGTATTAACCGGAAACATAATACATGTGTGAATACATAGACAAACATAGTGTCACTAGTATGCCTCTACTTGGCTAGCTCATTAATGAAAGATGGTTAAGTTTCCTAACCATAGACATGAGTTGTTATTTGATTAATGGGATTACATCATTAGGAGAATGATGTGATTGACTTGACCCATTCCGTTAGCTTAGCACTTGATCGTTTAGTATGTTGCTATTGCTTTCTTCATGACTTATACATGTTCCTGTAACTATGAGATTATGCAACTCCCTTTTGCCGGAGGAACACTTTGGGTGCTACCAAATGTCACAACGTAACTGGGTGATTATAAAGGAGTACTACAGGTGTCTCCAAAGGTACATGTTGGGTTGGCGTATTTCGAGATTAGGTTTTGTCACTCCGATTGTTGGAGAGGTATCTCTGGGCCCTCTCGGTAATGCACATCACTATAAGCCTTGCAAGCAATGTGACTAATGAGTTAGTTGCGGGATGATGCATTATGTAACGAGTAAAGAGACTTGCCGGTAACGAGATTGAACTAGATATTGGGATACCGACGATCGAATCTCGGGCAAGTAACATACCGATGACAAAGGGAACAAAGTATGTTGTTATGCGGTTTGACCGATAAAGATCTTCGTAGAATATGTAGGAGCCAATATGGGCATCCAGGTTCCGCTATTGGTTATTGACCAAGAATAGTTCTAGGTCATGTCTACATAGTTCTCGAACCCGTAGGGTCCGCACGCTTAAGGTTTCGATGACACTTATATTATGAGTTTATGAGTTTTGATGTACCGAAGGAGTTCGGAGTCCCGGATGAGATCAGGGACATGACGAGGAGTCTCGAAATGGTCGAGATGTAAAGATCGATATATTGGACGACTATATTCGGACTTCGGAAAGGTCCCGAGTGATTCGGGTATTTTTCGGAGTACCGGAGAGTTACGGGAATTCGCCGGGGAGTATATGGGCCTTATTGGGCCATACGGGAATAGAGGAGAGAGGCAAAAGGGAAGGAGGCCTGCGCCCCCCCTCTGGTCCGAATTGGACAAGGGGGGCAGCCCACTTTTCCTTCTCCCTCTCCTCCTCTTTCCTTCTCCAACAAGGAAAGGAGGAGTCCTACTCCTCCTCTTTCCTTCTCCAACAAGGAAAGGAGGAGTCCTACTCCCGGTGGGAGTAGGACTCCCCCCTTGGCGCGCCTCCTCCATAGGCCGGCCGCCTCCCCCCTTGCTCCTATATATATGGGGGCAGGGGGGCAACCCAAGGACAACAACAATTGATCCTTGAGATCTATTAGCCGTGTGCGGTGCCCCCCTCCACCATAGTCCTCCTTGATAATATTGTAGCGGTGCTTAGGCGAAGCCCTGCGACGGTAGAACATCAAGATCGTCACCACGCCGTCATGCTGACGGAACTCTCCCTCGACACTCGGCTAGATCGGAGTTCGAGGGACGTCATCGAGCTGAATGTACGACTACATCAACCACGTTGTTCTAACTCTTCCGCTTTCGGTCTACAAGGGTATGTAGATTACACTCTCCCCTCTCGTTCCTATGCATCACCATGATCTTGCGTGTGCGTAGGAATTTTTTTTTGAAATTACCACGTTCCCCAACACTGCCCCCTAGTACTTCTCTGCGATCATTAACAATTTTCCTCCAATCTTTCACTATTAAGCATTCATCGCTTCTAGAAATCCTGAATGCATTCATGTGCAATGCAGGATATCTTGGCCTTAAGCTAACAATTGACATCTGACCTTTAGTCTCGATCCCCTGAGGCACAACTGTCACCGGGAGTCCCTGTTGAAGAGCATCGTATAGTACTTAATTAATATACTTAGCAATGAAAGTTTAGCAAAAAAAATATGTATGCAAAATATGCACTGAGGACAAATAGTAAATATCTTACCATCATTCCTAAATAGATGTGACCGTAGTTCAATACCATCACTATTGGTCGCACGTTTTGAGTACTAACATTTCCAAGTGCAGGAAATTTTTTTGTCTTGACAGCATGAAGATCCTCAAGCCATGAAACATAATGACTTATCTCCTCGCAGTTTAGTTCAGCTTCGGGACAGTAGAAGGTCCTGTCTACCAAGCGCCGGACATGTTTGGTTGAATGGAGATAAGCTGTCAATAGAAATTAGTTGTCAGTTATTTTTGAAATAAGCAATATCAAAGACAAAAATATATTTAAGAAGAACTCACATAATGGTAGAACTGGAGGCGTCTGCACATCGACACATATTTCTCTATTACCTTCAACATCATCTTCCGGACGAATATCAAAGGTGATAACCATACCAGGCTCAAATGCATAAGCCTTGCATAGTGCTTGCCAAGTTTTGCATTCAACATAGGTGTACGTGTGTGCATTGTATACTTTGACGTTGAAAGTATAACCATCATGCTCAGTTTTCAGGTAAGCTCTCTTTACCTCCATAGTTTCCATATCTTTGAAACCAATCTTATCCAAGACAAAAATTCTTGCATGGCATGGGATGCGCTAGTAGAATAGTGAAAATTAAAAATTATAAGTCAGGCAAATGAAGCATATATAAGTCATGCTTAATTACGAAAACAGACTTGTCGTTGTGACTTACTGTATCGAATTCGAAAGTCTCATCCAGCTTGATTCTGAATCGTCTACCATCAACAAGGAAATTTACGTCGCACTGGCCGCGCTCGTCTTCACAGTATGTGCACATACCGACATTTTTCCCGTCGTCAGACGACATTTCCTATGTTCATATTAGGCGAAACATTAAACACTTACTAATTCAATTAATTCAACTACTTCTATTAATTCAACTAAGCATTTACTAAAAATAAACTAGTTATATTAATTCAATTAGTTCAACTAAGCATTTACTAAAAATAAACTAGTTATATTAATTCAATTAGTTCAACTAAGCATTTACTAAAAATAAACTAGTTCTAATCCTCCATCTCTTTCTCAGACTTATCCCACTTAGGTGAAACATTAAACACTTATTACTATCTAACATTAATTAATATCTAGCCAATTCAAATATATATCTAACTATATTCATCTCTAACAATTGACATTACTATATATTTAACTTTTCTATCTAATTCATCTAACATTCGACATTAACTAACATTTATATAAACTCAAAATATATAAAAACATTAAATAAACAGAAAAACTCATTAACAAATAATATTTTAATTAGATAATCAAATCTCAGATACGACAATTTTCTTACTAAAAATAAACTAGTTATATTAATTATTCAACTAGTTCAAATCTCAAATACCTAGCTAATTAATATCTAATTAAATTTTCTAAAAACCAGAAAACAGAAAACAGAAAATAAGTAAAAAATGTGTGTGTGT